>NC_059392.1:3980000-4045000 GCF_019703515.2 Myxocyprinus asiaticus | reverse complement strand
CGGCATGCTGAGGACCAACAGCATATTAGGCAGGTGGTCATAATTTTTTGGCTCAACAATGTATATACATTTAGTAGGCTAGATATTGCTCTTGTGTAGAGTAAAACCTTCTTGCAAGCCGTAGTGATGTCCAATATGCCAGAGAGTTGTCCTTTTTAGTCAGTTTTGTTCAATTAATAAGTCTAAATGTTTCACAAATCAGTCTAAATGATTCAGTCACAAATCAAAATGATATTTTAAAAATCTGTATCCAGTATCTCAAACGCCTAGAAACGTAATGGAAAGTCATGGAAATTCATTGGTCAAAAAGTGTGGGAACCACGAAGATAGAAGGCCAAATGGGTTTGGAGTAAATAAAGACAGAATTGTCCTTTTTGGGTGAACTATCTATTTAATTGATTTTTATTTTCACAAGTAGCATGCAAAGTTGAAGAAGTCCTATATAGAAACATTAAGGAGCGCTATAAGATTGACACCTGCCCCTCGAACTGAATGTCAAATGTTTCCTAAATAATTCCAGGTATGTAGAAAATATGATCATAGATCATATTGGAGCATGTTTCTAATGTTTTTTTCTTAATATTTCTTTCATAATTAGTCCAAAAGCAAAAACATGAGTCATGAATTATTTGTCGTCTTTGGAGTGGGGGCTGTGATCATCATTCTGATCGTTATCTGCTGCGTTTGTCCCTGCTGTTGTCTTTATAATATGTGCAGAGAACCTAGACGTAAGTATTTATATTCTTCTTTTTACATCATATAGTCTCTTTCTTTAAAATTGTTCAAAATCCTTAGCTTTCTGTTTATTTTCCAGTTTAAATTTGATGTTGAATCCCAGACTTTCCATGTAATCTCAGACTATTGGCCCCCACTATATAATTTACTATTTGAAGGTTTTTTTCAAAAGTGACACTTTTGAATGTAGGAAGATTCCTCTGTAATTTTGTAACTATGCTTGCACCTATGAGGTCATTTTTTCCCCAGGAGAATCCACTAAAACTGGTATAAAAACAGGAAAACTGTTCCCTACACATTCAATCATTATTTTTTAAATTTGATTGTTCACACAGCTGTTGCAGCAGTGACAGGAACACATATAACTACAGTCGTAAATGCACAATCCATTCAGCAGCAGCCTGTCATACAGGGAGGTCCATACTTGGCATATCAGTCTGTGCCAACTCAGCCAGGGTATGGAGCCCAGCCAGCCTATGGAGGGCAACCTATGCCAATGGGACCATATCAGGAACAGCCATATGTATCAGGACCCCCACCCCCATATCATGTGGCCGGTAAGAATAGCAGATGTGGTCGCACTCCATTCACTTTCATTCAAATACATCGAAACGTGAAAGACCGGAAACACATTGAATGTAATTCTGTTGCGGCATCCGAAATTATTTTGCATGCTCAACGCCAAGTGTGACCACGGCTTAATACAACATCTGATAATTTTGTCCATATATCTACCAAGATAACCTAGTACTAATGCAAGCATAATTCATACTTCGGATTTGGGATTTCCAAATCTAGAAACAACATCTTGTTTTGACTTGGGCCAGTATAAGCAAACACTTAGCAACTTCCAAACAACTGCATAAGAAGCTCTGGCAACCACCACCAACACCCTGGCCCTGTAGTGGCAAGTTAACACAACTATTTTTTATTAGATCTTTCATTTATCTGGCTTTTGGACTTATCGCACATCCACAAGCTTTTAATATGCTCAGGGTTACCAGAAAATATATACAACACCCCAATCAGAGATTTATACTTGCACAAATTGGAAATATTTCGCCTTATGTCATACTTAATTTATGCAATCTGGCAACCATACATGCGAGTGCACGTGCTTTCTCTCCGCAAAAAACAAATAAACAACAGCTTAGCGCTCAATAATGCACGGAGGGGACATGCAAGTAAAACCAAGTGAGAGAGGAAAATATTTATTCTTTGTGTTATTTGTAAAATGCCCTCACACCTGTATGCTCACACTATGTTACTCTGGCAGTAATCATTTATCTGTGTCATGCAGCCTGTTTTATTCAGTGGTGTGCTGAATGGGGTGCCAAACATTGGCAAGACCCACATCATGACCCATGAGCATGTAAACAGGTTGATAATGTTCTGAGAATAAAACAAGTAAATGGGTCCACTTTGCGGCCAACATTAAAATAAACTTTTACAATCTCTTTCCCAAATATTTTATTTTACTTTTAAACCAGACTCCTGATATAGAGTGTTAAATTGAATACTAAATTACCACTGCATTGAAGTATGGTAAAATAATCAATTAATAATTTTATTCAGACTTTATTCAGTTTTACTAACACATGATAGAAAGTATAGCAGCAAAATTTCAAGCAATCGCAGAATGGTCCCATTCAGTATACACTTCAGAATATTGTGCATCATTCATTGAGTGCATGTCTGGGCTTAAAAGATAAAACTATGCAGAACTTTTTATTTTCTATGTTCCATGTTCTACTTATCGGCTGATGTGGCCCCAGTACCAAAATAACTGCACACCCCTGCTCAATTGAATATGTAAGACTAATACTGTAAATTGGCAAGCAGATTTTCTTGAATACTAGCAAACACACAAAAACCTTGCATTTTGTGAATGCACAAAACGCTGTATCAAACCATATAAACGTGTGTGATTTTGCAAATCAGTGGCTGTGTCTCGTTTGGAAGGCTGCGTCCTCCGGAGATCGCATTTGTCGGCCGCATATGTCATCATTTCAGAAAAGCGAGTAGGACACTTTGAATGCAGCCTTCGAATGCAACCTTCTTTCACGGGAATTCGGAGGATGCATGTGTATCCTTCGTGAGCACTCAAAACCCACAATTCTTTGCTTCAACGGAAATGTCTAAAAAAACAAATGAAGGCAATTTGCCCGTAAATATGATGTTCAAATGCAAGGAATGTTAATTCCCAAGTTGAAGTACCTCAGTAGATGGGTGCAGAGTATATAATAGGTATAATTATATTAATATAAAATTAAAATGGCGTATTAAACCAAAAGTACACCTGGGTAGCTCAGTGGTAAAAGACGCTAGCTACCACCCCTGGAGTTCGCTAGTTCGAATCCCAGGGCATGCTGAGTGACTCCAGCCAGTTCTCCTAAGCAACCAAATTGGCCCAGTTGCTAGGGTGGGTAGAGTCACATGGGGTAACCTCCTCATGGTCGCTATAATGTGGTTCGTTCTTGGTGGGGCGCGTGGTGAGTTGAGCGTGGATGCCGCGGTGGGTGGTGTGAAGCCTCCACACGTGCTATATCTCCATGGCAACACGCTCAACAAGCCATGTGATAAGATGCGCGGGTTGATGGTTTCAGAGGCGGAGGCAACTGGGATTCGTCCTCCGCCACCCGGATTGAGGCGAGTCACTACGCGACCATGAGGACTTAAAAGCGCACTGGAAATTGGGCATTCCAAATTGGGTGAAAAAGGGGAATGCCCAATTCCCAGTGTGCTTTAAAAAAAAAAAAACATGTAATTATGATACATCTCCACTTTATACAGAGCACCCCCACTATTTTCAGAAGCACCCTCAGTGATTTTGATCTGGAACCGGGCCTGTATCCACCCAATCCACAATATGTTGTGTCCATGCATTATTCCACCACAAGGCGGCACACAACATAATGTTGATTCTAATATTCTAAATAAGAACACTTTATCTTAAAATTGACTTGTTGCAGATCAAAATCTAAATCAAAATGTTATTTTATAATGTTAAGTGTTGTTGAAGACAAAGAGAAACACAACTGTCTACATGCTATTTACACACACATTAATCGATAGTGCTCTCCATGTTCACGATCTGTCACACTGCTGGCGTGCACTAATAGTAAAGTTACCTTTAGTTTGGCACTACATTTATGGGCAGATTAATTTCTGGCCCAATGGGTCTCAACAAGGGCTCGCTGCAGTACCATATTTGAACACAGATTTCCATTGGAAAAACTGAGGGGCGCTGTGGAGTTCAGGAGGACAGCAAACTCTCTGCTCCACATGCTTGAATATCTACATCTAAACAGTGTGTAACGGAGCTTTCAACTACTTGTTTATAGTTTGGATCTATGTTTTCAAGTGGATGAATTTTTAGGCGGGGCTCTGCTCTATCTGCCCATACAGACGAGCCGCGCCTGGGTTTTCGCACAGCGGATGGTGAAATATCTGAAAAATCCCATAGACTTTAGCATGTAAATTCAAACTCCAGCTGTCAATAATAGAAATGTAAACAAACCCAAAAAAGGACTTTAATTTGCTTTAACCCCTCCTTTGTCTTAAAGGTGCTGTTCTAATTCCACGAGACTGAGCCGTTGGATTAGCCATGCCTCCTCTTTCCAAAACACAGCACTCCAAAGATACCAAATGAGCTTTATTGAAAACCGACATCGTGCAGAAACGGTTGTTAAAAACAACAGCAGCAAAACAGCGCCCTCAACAGACAACTGTTATGAACAACATGGCATAAAAATGGCATTAAGCCTTTAATAATTCGCTGCAACTACGATACTATGAGAACACACAAAATGATTGACAAGTCAAAAGCGTCAGACACATTTCTACAAAATGAGTCTATTTAATAATCCACTGTTATGTCTCAAATGTCCAGAAAAAAATGTAGTTCAGCAAAAAAAGTATTATAAACAAATCATCATTTGAATATGTTCCTGAATATTGATGATAAAATGTTATACATCAATGCAAACCTGAGGTTTGACAGCTAAGATCACATTTGTAGTCCATTCAGAGGCCGAGATATTCCACAAAACATGGAGAAAGGGCGGGGCTTCCCAAAAAAGACTGGACGTCTATGGGCGGAGTCACAAACCACATTGGGGCACTCCTGCTTTTCAGATCTGTATGTTGTAATAAAAAGTGATAGAAAATGTTTTTTCCCTAATGTTTGCTGCCCTCTAGTGGAATGATCTAAGACTAAAAGTATGGAGATCGAGCAAACAGAGCATTTATTACAAGCTTTTGAAGCTTTTTTTTAACAAGATTTTTGAAGCTGCGTTGGGACATCCCTTGCCTTTCAGAACTGTATATTGGAATAGAAGGTAATTTTTTCTAGTCTTAGCTGGCACCTAGACGAGCGATTTAAGACCAAAAGTAGAGAGATAGAGCAAACAGAGCCTGTATTATAAGCTTTTGAAATTGAACATAAAAAGGGTCAATTTGACCCTTAAGGACAACGTAGGGACTTTTGTTTTTGTTTTGCAGCTATGTTTATAAATACATGAAATAAAAAACAATTAAAAAAGACATTTCCAGGTTCAGATCATCTCTGTGGAGGATGTCATAAACTTTCAAGCTGAAAACGTAAAGTTAATGTAAATCAGTGTTAAAAATTCAAAAGGGTCAAATTGACCCATAAGACCAAGGAAGGGTTAAGTTGCTCTCTCTCTCTCTCTCTCTCTCTCTCACGGTTTATCTGACTTTCTTTGTGACTGTTTTTGTGACTGTCTATCTAGCTAGCTGGCTGTTTGTCTTACTGTAATGTCTGTATATCCATCAAACTTCAATAAGGCTTTGTCAAGCCAACATCAAAGCTTGTCTTGACAAAATCTAGTCCTTTATTGAAAATGAAGAAGGGACTACTTGATCAGTTGATTAATCAAGTTGATTAGCCAAATAAAGTAATTCAGAGTCTTTATTTTTCTAGCAAGCCCTGGACATCCCAACAGTCAGGCTGCATATGACGGTGGCCAGGCTGCATACCCTATACATCCACCTGCTCAGCCGGGTTTTGCACATCCGCCTCCACCAACAGGCAACTTTAATCAGCCAGCCTACAACCCCGCCTATGTGGAACCACCAAAGACTGCATACTAAACCACAACTGTCTGTCACTGAATTGTGGTCTGCTACACATTTCCGTGCTAATGTACAAATAAGCTTTAGATATATACATTATTTGATGCAGCTTATGCAAGACTAGTGGACATGCTCCTAACATAAAATGTCTGTATTTTGTTTCAAATGATGCACTTTAGTGGTCATCATGGTGAACTTTTGTATTCATTTCAACTGATGAAAGCTTGCAGTGTATTTGTTTAATGTCTAGAGAGTGGGAGCCTTGCAACCCTAGCTGAAAGACAAACAACAACTTTGGTTCAATTTGAGGGAGGTGTTACAAAGTTTGGAAAATTTCCATTATGAGTTCTACCCTTGAGGGTCTAAAACAACAGCATTTGAATATCTCTGTGTGAGGCAGAATTTCCATAAATGTGTCATGAGGCCCACCGACTTCTTTTAATGAGTAGTTTAAATGTGAAATGCAATGAATGCGTCTAGGTACGAAAGAGGGGGACATTTTTGGCTTTCTTTGTAAACCGGAGAGTTTACAAAAAACAAACAAAACAAAAACAGGAGAGTGGGCTAGCCTTTTTTAGCCAATCAACTGGAGTCTGTATTTTTCTGTCTGCAGCAGTATTATGGAGCCCCCTTGTAGTGAAACAAAAAAATAAAAATAAATATATATAACAATCTCTCTCATTGTGTTTGTTATGTTATTGGTCGGATATCAATATAGATATTATATTATATAGTCAGATATCAA
Organism: Myxocyprinus asiaticus; assembly: GCF_019703515.2. NCBI lineage: Eukaryota > Metazoa > Chordata > Actinopteri > Cypriniformes > Catostomidae > Myxocyprinus > Myxocyprinus asiaticus. Next base: position 4,038,423 of record NC_059392.1, on the reverse strand, counting down.
TAAGTGAAGTGCCATCAAGCCGTTCATTTATTTAAGCAGTTTTAGTGTCTCTACATGTGTACTGACCATTGCTTCTAGAAAGATCTACTCTTGATGAACTTTAAGTCATCATGTGGCATTTTCAAGGTCAAGGTTTCTTTACTAGTACTTGAGGGTAAATTTGTTGTGCAGACAGGAGATTCAGCAATCCATAGTTAGAGCACCTATTATGGTTTTTAAACGTGCCTAATTTTGTTTTAAAGGTCTCATAGAATAGATTTACATGCATCCAAGGTCAAAAAACACTTTAATTTGCTCATAATTTAAATTGTAGCATTACCTTTTTTTCCCAGTGTCAAAAAACGACTCGTTCAACGATCCGTTCTAAAGGATTCATTCTAAACTCCTCCTTTCAGAGATCCTACTCTGCTCTGATTGGTCAGATGTCCCAGTCTGTCTACCGCTTAGTGTAGTGTTTGAGGGCGGGTCAAAGCTGTTCGCGAGCAGCCAGTGAAGACCAGAGGCGGGTTTTTTGTTACCAAATTACGTCGGTTAGTACAGGAAGTACGTCTGGAATTACTAATGACTCGTTTTAGGTGTTCAGAATCGGTTCTTTCTTTGGGAGTCAATAACACCATTTGTCGTGCACTTTGATTTTTGAAACTTGGTAGACTTTTTTTACATTCACAAACAGCTATATAACACACTACATGAAAGGTAATATTTGAAAAACCATAATAGGTGCTTTTGAAGACAAGGCATCACAAAGATACAAATTCATAAGACATCAAAACATACTTTAAAACAAGTATCATTATAGTAACAAAATGGTATTAAAATATAGAGACTCCTAAGAAGGTCATGACAAAGTGCTTCTACACACACACACACTCACCCACCACTCAAAAGCTTAAAGTGCCATGCATGGTGAAGTGCATCATCTCATACTAGTTTTGTTTAATAGTGCAATGGCTGCATGTACAAAAGTATTCCTGTATCATTTTGTTCTCCACCTAGGGGCCACAAACCGACAGCAGGAGCGAAGGAGCTGGATCTATGTAAAGGATGAGAACAGTAGAGCTCGCCTTACGCTGCAGCTGTGTGGAGTAAAGAACTGATAGGTTGAGCTGAGACTCACCTATAAGCTTACTAGCCCACTTGACAATTTGGTTCAGAGAATTTTTGTTTTTCAGAGACAGGCTACCAAACCATAACACAAGGGAAAAGGACAAGATTGATTCAATAAAAGCCCGATAAAAGAGGGTCATCATGGTTTTATCAGTGTGAAATTGGGACAGTTTTCTGAGACAAAACAGATGCTGATGTCCCTTTTCACATACTGCCTCACAATTCTTCTCGAAGGTCAATTTGGGGTCTATGACTGTCCCAAGATAATTGTAGCTTTCTACACAGTCCACAGCCTGGTCTTTTATGATCGTAGTATCATACATTGAAGCATGAGTTCTAAAATCTATAGACCACATCTTTTGTTTTGGTTATGTTTAGCTCCAAGAAAGATTTGTCGCACCAAGGGACAAACTCATCAATGACTGGGCCGTGGCTGGACTCATTGTCATGTAGCAGACTCACAATGACATATATCATCTGCAAATTTCAATATGGTCCTATTCTCATGATTACTTTGGCACATGTGTACAGAATATAAATTAAGGGTGAGAGAACACAGCCTTGGGGTGAGCCAGTAGAAGAACATGATGAATCTGATAAAATGCCATTTACTTTCACTCTGTGTTCTGTTTGTCAGAAAATCCAATATCCAACCCACATGACTGTGACTCAACTCAAAATACTCTCTCTGTCAGCATCATGGATAAAATGTGGGGTTGGATGGTGTTAAAGGCTGAGGAAAAGTCAATAAATAACTTTATTCCCCTCTAGATGTTTAAACAAAAGGTTAAGTAGAGTGATTGTAGCATCCTCAACTCCTCTGTGTGCCCTATAGGCAAATTGCACAGGGTCAAGTGCATGCTCGGTTTTCTGTGCAAGCTCTGTCTTTACAAGCTTTTCAAGTGAGGGCAACCGGCCTGAAGTCATTAAAAGCTTTAGGACTACTGCCTTTAGGAACCGGGGTAATTACAGCCTGCTTCCACAGGTTAGGTACACGTTGTAGGTTCAGAAACATATTAAAAATATCACAGAAGATACTTAATTGCCTTGCACAAGATTTCAGTAATTTGCCACTGATATTGTCGGGACCAGGGCTCTTATTTATCTTTAGAGAAAGGAAGGACTTTTCAACTTCTCTCTACTCCAGGACAAAGTGGTGATCTTTAAGTTTACATCTAAGTCACTCGACTTCATCCTTAAAGTCAAACTGATCAAATCTCAGGTAGAATTTATTAAGAGTGTTGGCAAGTTCGCTATTTGACCTAAAGCCATCCACAGTAACGTTGGTTCTATTCTTGCTTTGCTGTATGCCTACGATTGTTTTCATGCCAGACCAAGCTGAGGCAAGGTTCCTCTCAGCCAGTTTGCTCTCTACTTTAGTTTTATACTTTTGTTTAGCCCTTAGGATTTCCACTTTCACCTCCCTTTTGGCTGCATCTATTTCAGAAGCCCCTCCTTGACTGAAGGACAGCTCCTTCTTCAGTAGACTAGTCTTAACTGCTTTAGACATCCAAGGTTTATTATTGGGGTAAACCTTAATCTTTTTGGTAGTAATAATCATACTCTCACAAAAAGTAACATAAGAACAGATTACATCAGTGAGTTCATCAATGTCCTTGCAAGAGTCTTTGAACATCTCCAAGTCGGTGCAGTCAAAGCAGCCCTGAAGACAAGCAGTGGATTCTTCAGACCAGATTTGAACCTGTTTGGTCTGGATTTTTTCTCTCTTTAGGACAGTTTTATATGTAAAGAGAAGAAGCACACAGTTGTGATTGGCAGAACCTAAGGGAGGAAGGGGGATTGATTTATATGCTCCCTTAACTGCCCCATAGCAGATATCTAATGTCTTATTCTGCCTGGTTGGACAAGTTACATATTGGTAAAAGTTTGTCAAAGACTTTTTTAGGGACACATGATTAAAATCTCCAAGTATGAGATTTGGTGCTTCTGGTGAAATGGACTGTAGTTTTTGCACTACATCAAATAAAGTGCTCATGGCAGTGGCAGGTTTGCTTTTGGGTGAATATACACAGTTGTTATGAATATTTGTGAGAATTCACGGGGTAAATAGAATGAACAGAGCGACACTGATAGAAGTTCAACATCAGGCAAACAGAGTCTTTCTCTGACAGTCACAGAGCTACAGTAGCGCTCATTGACGTAGAGGCACATGCCCCCTCCATGAGATTTACCTGTTGCCTCTGCTTTCCAATCCAGGCGAAATGGAGTACCAAATCCATCTATAGACAGATCGCTATCCGAGTCCTGCTCGGTAAGCCAAGACTCTGTGAATGCCATGACGTAACTGTCTCTATAGTCCCGGAGGAAGCGAACGTTTCCTTGTAGCTCATCAAGTTTATCCCGTAAGGACTGGACGTTTCCTATAACCAGGTAGGGCAGGGGAATACGGGTGAGGTGCTGTTTCCTTAGTCGCAGTCTGACACCTCCTCTTTTCCCCCGCTTCCTTTTCTTAACTCTACTCGAATTATCACAGATCAGAGTTTTGTTGTAGCCCCTTCGAATGCAGTTGGGACACTGAAGATCTAGCTTTAGCCTGGTGATTCGATTCTGTGTATTCCATTGCAGCAGGAGGTCTCTAGTATATTGTATCCTCGGAGAATGAAGTGTGACCCCGCTGCAGACGAGAGTTAAGTTGATCAAAGTCCACAAGGCAGCGATAATTAAAAGCTCCATCACTGCAGATCAATAGTAAAATGTCTAAAAACACTTGTTCATGACGATCATAGACAATCAAGCATAAAACACACACAAACTCACTAAAAACATAACACGTAGGACGCCGAAAAACCCACTGCCGGTCGCCTCATGAGCATGCGCCCTAGCATTTTGGTGATTTACAACCAGTGTTGCAAACTCTCGCAAGAATAGGATTGGAGAGATGGAAAAGGAGATCAAAACAGGAGCACTAAGGGGGAGCTGTAACATAGCCACATATTTATAATAAAATACATTAGAACCATATGTAACTACTATTAGTACAGCATATATGAGTATGTTATGCTTGTTTTTAGTTATAACCTGTAATAATAGATTAATACGTTATAAAATGTTTATTAGGTTTACCTAATCCCTCTCCTCTGTTGAACCATCCATCATCTCTCCTGTCTCTTCTCCATCTCTGTACATCCCAACATCTCCTGGCTTTGTCCCAGCAAATCCCCAGTCTTCATAGGCCATAGTGAACGCACAGTATGCTACTGGGAGTCTTTTGGCCCATTCTGTTCCGCAGTTTGGATTTCACATGGTTCATTTGTAAAAAAAGCCTTTCAACGTCGGCATTGCTCAGGGGCATTGTGAGAAGGGACAGCGCAAACAAGGCCAGATCTTTAAAACACTGCTCCCCACTGCTGTCCTTGTAGTTCAGAACTTCTGCCCAGAACGGTTCTGCTTGACAGTCATCCTATGTTTTCCACTTCTGGAAGTTGATTGCCTGATACGGTACATCCAGGGCCCCAAAATCACCTGTGTACATTTTCAGCATAGATACTGTGACTAACTGTGGTTTGATCTGTGATAGAATCACAGATGGGCTGAATGATGCCATGGGTTTCCAGGTATTGACATCTGCTGGGAGCCTATTCTGCACCTGCTTTGCTGCTTCCAGAAGGAAGTCCCGACATCTGTTCTTCATGTTTGTTTCAACAGTGCTGTCAAGCTTTGCTTCTCCAAGAGCAATAGTAAACTACACCCCAAAATTAACAGCACACACGGGCAGTTGATTGGCTGTGTCGTCCAAATTGACATCAAGGAGTTTGGAATCAGATGGAGGAATGGCACTGGGTGTGATTACTCTTGAGATAAGTGAACGAAAAAATGACTGTAGGCAGTCCAGCATTTTGAATGCCCGGGGAGGAGCGGCTGTCCTCCGCCAGAGGGTGGAGGAGTGATCGAGGACCAGGTGACGCAGTGTCTGGGAAAATGGCGAGCAAGTTTTTTTTAGTTCTTTTTTTTTACAGTCAAAATAATAGTTTAATGAAAACTTAAACAAAAAGACATAAAACACACACATGGCAGCTGCATGTGCCTCTCTCTCTCCCGAACTGCCGCGTTCCGCCGCATTTATCCCTCTCCTCGGCTGATTAGCCCAACTGGGGGCTGTGCGTGCATAGTCACAGCCCGGCCCCGCCCTCCTCCTCGTCACAGTCTACTAACCATCATCGCTTGGATACAATGTGATTTTTCTCCAATGAGGGGGGAGGAGGGGGCGGGATAGGTCCACATGGGGATGGGAGGGCGAATTACACTACAGCACAGTTATTATTGTGAAGCTGTGAGCAGACAGTGTCAATCAATGCATTGGAAAAAACAGCGACCATAAATGTAGAAAAATGAAGTCTCATGTCAGATTTTATTAACAAGCAACCATATTTTTTAAAACAAGCCCAAAAAACCGCAACCCGCCATTTTTTTAAGCGACTTAAAATAAGAAGCCCAAAGTCGCGTATTATAAGCGGACTTGGCAACTCTGTTTACAATACATATTAAAGTGAAAAGCAGAGTTTTATAGTTCCAGAAGGTTACTATATCAAGTTTATATCATTTACTAGTGATTTGTAAAATATATAGGCATCAAAATTACATCCCGTAAAGCCTGAAACATTGTCACCGTATATTTTATGGTACATTTCTGGCAACAGCTACCGTTATTTTACAGTAAATTTAACAGAATTTATTCTAGTGTATGGTTCATCACGAAAACTAAACTAAAAAGTTTCTGTGATGAAAACTAGTTTTAAAGTTAACTTTCCAGTTAAATTTGCTTTGATCTGAAGAACAGTAACGGTTACCAACGGTCAACTCATGTTCGTTAAACAAAAACATACTAGACCTCTAATCGTCTTTTTCCGACTTACCTGTAAGCAGTGTTGGGTGTAATGCTGCTCAAGAAAAACGAGCAAGCAAATGGAATTTTAAGTTAATTTTTGTTTGTAATTGCCTTAATTGTCTCATTAATAAAATTAAAAAAAAAAAAAAAACATCGTGTGAACATGGGTCTTGTGAGTTATAGAGAAACTGTGATGATGTCCAGTCCAAACAGGATTTATCTTGTCTCAGGCATCGTGCTATCAACTAAATCAAGCAACTATAAATGTTTCATTTCTTTTTCTTTCTTTTTGGAGAGTCTTTTTGACCTGTCCCCAGCTGTTGCATTAGCAAATAGGCTATATGCCATATTTTTCATATAATGTCCATATATTTTTATATGCAAAATATGGACATTTAAAGCTATCTTTGTCTCTCTCTCTCTCTACATAGACTTTTTTAGATTTGAGTGAAACCAAAGTATGATTAAAAAGTCATATTATGCTTTACATCAACCCATAGACTGTTTATAAAGATGGATGACGCGTCTCCACTTCCTCCCGCTGTACAAAACTGAAGCCAAAATATCCCGGAAACGGGCGCTGCCATCTTGCGCTGATGACCCATTTGGAGCCAGAGTCTGCGCAGTAGTGATCGTGGGGTGGAGCCGCAGTATCTTTAAACAGAGTATAATTCAGATTTTCTCAACTAAAAAATTATTAGAAACTGCTAGCTACTGATCACCTGCTTTTTCCCACATAGCTAACATTAGACTGCTTGTTGTCTTAGCTAGCTAGCTAGCTAATAACATTAATTTACTGATTAGCTTACAAAGCACAAATCCCTCAGATCCCTTAGGTCGGTTAGTACAGTTTACTGCAGAACAACTCATTTTGTCGGTTTGAAACAGACAATCACAGTTTTGGTAAGTTAAAAGTTAAAGTTAATGCTTCATCTCCTACCGACGTTCCCGAAAAGAAGTCCGCAGGTATGCAGTTATATGTGTACCACAATTCTGTGTGCACAAAATTTGACTTTGAGTGTGCAATATGATATTTTGAGAGCACAAAAATGTTCTGTGCGTGCGAAATTCGACTTTGAGCGTACAAGATTTTATTTTGAGCACACAAACAGGTATTTTGCATGCGTGTTTTGTAAAGCAATGTATCTTCTTGCAAAGATGAAATCAATTTTGCGTTTGAATACAGTTTATTTGAATGTGAATTTGCACAGAATTCGGAAATTTACATAACTCCACAATTGTTTGCATGTGCAAGATCTCACTCACTCTCTCCTTCTACCCACTCTGCGTGCGCTCATAGCTTTGACTGCTTGTTTGCTCAGCAAGGTCACAGCATTATAATCAGTCTTGGGTAAGTTACTCTAAAACTAACTACTAATTATATCTTCTACCATGTAATTAGATTGCTGTAATTACTCTGTCTGAAAAGTAATTGCATTACTTATTACTAATTACTTTCTAAAACCCTGATCAACCTCGACCAGATGAAAAATACAAGGATAGACATGAAACTGTTCTTTTAATTCTTTCAAATAAATCATAAAATCAAATAAATTATTCACGAACTGGCCATGAAGGGGGCAGCGTTAAATTAGAAAAAATATTTTAACATTAGATGTTAAATTTCGATTTTAAATTCACTATTGTTTTATATAGAACTGTTCTAGAGTATGTATGTGTATATGTATGTATGTGTGTGTGTGTATAATTTTTTAATATTATCTATGTCTTGCTGCTGTTTTGTATTGTTTGTACACTGGAAGCTCCTGTCAACAAGACAAATTCCTTGTATGTGTAAGCATAATTGGCAATAAAGCTCATTCTGATTCTGATTCTATACAGTATTTAACACAATTACATCACAAGTAACTGTAATTAAATTACTGAAAAATTAAGAGTAATCCCTTACTTTACTTTTTTCAATGAAAAAGTAATTTACAGTAATTAATTACTTGTAATGCATTACACCCAACACCGTTTATAATGTGCCAGAATTTCAGCCAATCAGTGATGAGGTGGTAAATTTTAATTGGCTGGCTAGACAACAGCTCATACTGCTAATAAAAATTAGAGGAAGAGAAGTGGATAGTTTGTTTTCATGTTAAATGAACACTTTTGTGCGCTCAAAACATCATCTTGCGTGCACAGAACATTTTTGTGCACTCAAAACATCATCTTGCGTGCACAGAACATTTTTGTGCACTCAAAACATCATCTTGCGTGCACAGAACATTTTTGTGCACTCAAAACATCATCTTGCGTGCACAGAACATTTTTGTGCACTCAAAACATCATCTTGCACACTCAAAACATCATCTTGCGTGCACAGAACATTTTTGTGCGCTCAAAACATCATCTTGCATCACAGAACATTTTTGTGCGCTCAAAACATCATCTTGCATCACAGAACATTTTTGTGCGCTCAAAACATCATCTTGCATCACAGAACATTTTTGTGCGCTCAAAACATCATCTTGCATCACAGAACATTTTTGTGCACTCAAAACATCATCTTGCACACTCAAAACATCACCTTGCGTGCACAGAACATTTTTGTGCGCTCAAAACATCATCTTGCATCACAGAACATTTTTGTGCGCTCAAAACTTCATCTTGCACACTCAAAACATCATCTTGCGTGCACAGAACATTTTTGTGCGCTCAAAACATCATCTTGCATCACAGAACATTTTTGTGCACTCAAAACATCATCTTGCGTGCACAGAACATTTTTGTGCGCTCAAAACCTCATCTTGCACACTCAAAACGTCATCTTGCGTGCACAGAACATTTTTGTGCGCTCAAAACATCATCTTGCGTGCACAGAACATTTTTGTGCGCTCAAAACATCATCTTGCGTGCACAGAACATTTTTGTGCACTCAAAACATCATCTTGCATCACAGAACATTTTTGTGCGCTCAAAACATCATCTTGCGTGCACAGAACATTTTTGTGCGCTCAAAACATCATCTTGCGTGCACAGAACATTTTTGTGCACTCAAAACATCATCTTGCATCACAGAACATTTTTGTGCGCTCAAAACATCATCTTGCGTGCACAGAACATTTTTGTGCACTCAAAACATCATCTTGCATCACAGAACATTTTTGTATGCTCAAAACATCATCTTGCACACTCAAAACATCATCTTGCGTGCACAGAACATTTTTGTGCGCTCAAAACATCATCTTGCGTGCACAGAACATTTTTGTGCACTCAAAACATTATTTTGCATCACAGAACATTTTTGTGCGCTCAAAACATCATCTTGCACACTCAAAACATTTTTGCACACTCAAAACATAATCCTGCGTGCACAGAACATTTTTGTGTGCTCAAAATAGAATTTTGCCACATATATAACTCCATACGCAGGTGCCTCCGTAAATACTTAGCTCAGAGAAGCTGTCAATCACAGCTGTCAATCATGATGCCACACACCCTTTTTACAGCATCAAATAACTAATTAAAATCAAACTTGTTAGAAAAATTAGCACTTGAACATACATCAGTGACACGAACTACCTAAAATGACAGAAACCATCTTTGGGAAAAACATATTTGAGGTGTACACAATGTACTTTTTAGTTTGTCTCATGTCACATCCACTAACATGGAGGGGGCGGGGTTTATGACCTATACTGCAGCCAGCCACCAGGGGCAAGGTGTTTTGGCTTCACTTTTGAGGAGCTGTCATGTTGTCCATCTTTATATACAGTCTATGCATCAACCCTGTTACTCTATGTATTCCACTACAGTTACAATTTAAATCAATGGTAATTAGAATACAGTTACATTCAAAAAGTATTTTGATTACTGAAGAGATTACTATGTATTTTATTGTCATTTGCTTCATTGAATATTTAGTCCTTTCAGATGGAAAACATTTATACATATAAATGATGTGATCCAAAGTGCATTTGAACAGCGGTGAAACACTTTCTTATGATGTGTTACATTCATACGAGCAGACAGAGAAGTACGTTTGAAGTAAGTTTGGAGCAGAAGAAATAGAAATAAACCTTGTATAAATTGTCAGCTTTACGCTAAGCTAAAATGCTATTTCTAGCCATTTTACATGCACATGTTACAAGGCACGATCATATTTTTTTAATCAAGAAAATTCACGTTGGATCATAATTTCTTTTTTTCTAGTAAGATCTTTGATATTAGGGCATAAATCGTATTCTGGATAATAATTTTTGTATTGTTTTCCTGTAAAAGTATCTAAAAATCCTTAAACCAAGATCAGTTTGATTGATCTGGTTTTAGAAACAACACTGCATAAGATATTTCGGTTTTTCAGAGAATTTATTTTTAACATGTGTATTCTGTCTTACTGTACTGACAGAGTTTTTATAGTCAAAGTGCTGAAGAAGTAATCCAAAGTATTTAGAATACGAGTAATGTAACGGAATACGTTACAAATTACATTTTACAGCATGTATTCTGTAATCTGTAGTGGGATACATTTCAAAAGTAACCCTCACAACCCTGGTAATAAGTAATGCAATTACTTTTCAGACAGAGTAATTAGTACAGCAATCTAATTACACAGTAGAAGATGTAATTAGCAGTTAGTAATTAATTACTTTTTTTTTTTTAGAGTAACTTAACCCAACACTGCTCAGAAACAAAAAAATATATATTTTAGCCAATTATTAAGATTTACGCATTTCAACTGAATTAAATTCTGTGTTATTTTTAACGAAATTAAATTATTAAAACTTAAAATATTTAGTTATTTTATTTTATTTGGTTAAACATTACTTAGAATTTTAAAGTCAACATTTTTAAATGGAAAATCAACACATTTATTGAAGGATCCCTCGTTTTTCGTTTTATCCGAAAAGATTCCAGAATGGGAGGAACACTGGATGAATAAAGCTCCGATCCACGTCGTCAAAACACCTCTGTTGTTGTTTATGCATGGAAACTTCACAGGCCTAGTGTCATGCTCAGATCCTGAGGATTAAACCTGTAACCGGGAGTGGACTTTGTTCTTGAAACCCACAGTAGGATTTCAGCAGACACGCCAGTGCTGTAGGCGTCTCCTCAAATTTCACTCTGCCCATTAAATGCGCTATTGAAGGTGAACAGTTCCGCAATGGCTTCCACAGTAACATTTCTTCTGCTCCTGTTTGCCCTTTTATTTACGGCGACAGTCGGTAAGTGCGATCGCCTGTCTAAAGAATCTGTAGTCTGAATGTAGAGATGGTTTCTTAGCATTTAAATGTGTTTTTCGACGGTTTGTTCGCGTAAACACATGGCTACCAAATGCTAACTGGATCTGGAAAACAAATAACAAAACCACCAATGTCACAATGGGCGTTTTTTAAATTTATGTTTCTCCTATTTGACGATATAGCCTAAGTATACAGGCTACAGTATTTTCTGATCATGTGTGATTTTTCCTTATTACATACATTATGTTTTCACACATTATATTTTAGTTTACTTTTTGGTTTGTCTTAGATACTAATTGCCAAGATAACTTAGTCTTTGTTAAATGAGATCATGCAGATTCTGTTAGTGTATTTTGCATATTAATCTTTATAAAGTCAAAAATGCTAAATAAGTTTCCAGGGATTTTAAATCATTTAAAGACCCCATGAAATCCATGACAATGAGGTTTCTGTCTTTTGGTGCATGCGCAATAGCTTTGAGTTCGCTACATTAAAGCTGGGAATCGATTCCGCGATTCTGAGTCATTGGGAATCGAGAATCGATTCGAAACGTTGGAAGCGACTCCACAGCTGGAATCGATTCCTTCTGGGGAAATCGGTCGATATTTTCGAACTGTTTATTTCCTCGACCACTGAACTACTACACATTTTAAAAGAGCCTAACAGCACTAATATAATTTACAAAAATGACCAAATCTTAACGATCATCAATCTGACTCCGAGTCAAATCCGCTCCGTTTGTTCATCTGTATGATGCAATAACACAAGCCCTTCAGCACATCTGCTTTCCACACCTTGATAGTCTGCTGGTATTTTACTTTGGATTAAACTAATAATCAATTAACATGCCAAATTTGTGACGGTAAATTGGCATACAGTAATAACTTCCCTGATGTTACAACACAAGTGTGCAGTAAGATGGAGTTGAGTTAGTGTCCCAGTTCACATCAATAAATCGGTATGTTAAATTTTACATGATCACTGTGCTGCACTTATTAAAGCGAGAATCATTTTACAGTGTTTAAAACCTTTTGCATATATAATTTTTTTTTAGCCTACATTTTACACAATTTTACATTAAAATTATATAAAAAATAATTAATCATTCAAAAACTAAAATGTTAAATACATTTAAAAAAAATTTTTTATATATATATATATATATATATATATATTGTATAAACCAGTACAATAATGGATTTTTTAAATAAAACTGAAATGTATTGTTTGGACATTTTATTCAGTGTATTAATGGTAGTGGACAATTACTGTACATTATAATTTAAGCCTCTTTCTAAACAAGAACTCATGAGTGGTAACGAGAATTTCAATGGTGCTTTTAAGATTATTTTCGGTAGTTCTTGGAAATACAGGCACATCTACTCAAACTTCCCTCAAATTTATCTCATGGGATTGAAGCATCGCACTTTGGTATGTGCATACATGCCCTGATTTAACTTTAGAATGGACCTATTAATAGTAAATGTCATTCATGCTATTATAAACAGTGCAAAGAATGCTTTGTAGTGAGCTGTTTATTATGAGATTTAACTTTGCCTCCCGTTTTTTTCGGAATCGAAACAGAATCAATTAAATGGGTCTGGAATCGACTCTTGGAATCGATTCTAACGATTCCAAATCAGAATCTGAGTCGATTCCCAAATTTCTGGAATTGAACAGCCCTAGGCTACATGCCACTGCTAAAAGTATGGAATTATATATGTGCCACAATTCTGCATGTGCAAAATATTTATTTTGAGCGCACAATTTTCTGCGTGTGCAAGATGAAATTATGAGTGCACAAAAAGTTATTTTGAACACGCAAGATGAAATTGAGCACACAAAAAGTTATTTTGCATGCGCAAGATATTTTGAGTGTAAAAACAATTTCTGCACGTGCAAGATGATATTTTGAGTGCACAAAAAGTAATTTTGCACGCGCTTGAACTCAGTTTTGTGAAGCAATGTATCTTGCAAAGATAAATTCATTTTGAGCTTGAATAACGTTTATTTGAATGTGAATTTGCTCAGAATTCGTTAATTTTGCTTTCTCCTACCCACTCTGCATGCAAAATACCTTTTTGCATGCTCAAAATATCATCTTGTGCACGCAGATCATTTTTTGTCCAGAACATCCAGAATAATAATTATTTGTTCTAGAAAATATTTTAGAATAATAAAACTGTTTGACTGTCGCTAAAAAGGTTTTTGTTACATGTACAAAAACATGGTAGCGATTGGGACTCGGGATATGTGCCAAATACACATTTGTATAATTTTGTCCCTGTTGACGGCTGCGCATTGTGAAACAACATCAACAGCTGACTGTCATGAATGATGCTATGTCAGGTACATTCCCTGCTCACATGGGTAGGGTTACACCAGCTGTGCGTAATGTCTCACTTAAGTTGGGACGTAAAGTTTAAATTAAGGGCTTAGTTAGGGACTTGTTAGTTTGTAACTTAGAGCTTAATTTAGTTGCACCTCCAGTTAACGGGATATGAACTAATATTCAATAATTCAAAGACCGGAGTCCGCTTATACCACGGTTACCACGAGTAGGTAAGCACGGACGGAATCACCACAAAAGTTTGTGATTTAATTGAAAAACTAAATAATCTGCATGTACTGGGCACTTCAAAATGAATGTGTGAAGCAGATCACTCTGAAGTGTGCAGCACATACAGACTATATATTTATTTATCAAATCACAGCTTTTGGGGGTTTAATAACTACACTATGTAGCGAACTGCTTATCAGGAGTTGGGAAATTACCATCAAAAGCACACAGAAATGCTGAAATGGATGCATGAAATGGGAAAAAAGATATTACTACTGCTTAGTAATGTAATGTTTACTGTAATTAAACAGTGATCATAATATTGTATTAAAGCAATTTCTCACATTTATGATGTTCTGTAGTGCAGTATTTCATTTGACAAAAATATCTCCAGTGTTGTTTTGGATTGTGCTGTGAGAATTTTATATAAAAGCACTTCATTTGATTCTATTTTCATTTGATTCAAGTTTTAATGAATTTGTCTAGACACCATTTTGATATTAAAATGTAATTAAACTTTTGAATACAAGATTCTGAAAAAAAATAACGACAATATACATCATAACTTCTCGTGTATTTCTGTATAAATATTACACCTGTTGGGCACATAAAATGTCCTGGAAAATTGTGCCGGGAAAACCCGGGAACCCTGAACCTCAAACTATGGGTCTTAAAATCTGCTCACAAGTGTTGTTGCAACACAGAGTAATGCATTTATCATGTCATAATTTGGCCTTTTAATAAAACGTTTTATTTCTGCTGTTCTTTTGCTTTTCTTTAGCTGATAATGACTGCAAGAGCTACATATCCAGTGGTGGTGCGTTCAAGAACTCCATCAATTGCAATTTTTTGCAGTTTTGCTGTGGGACCTGTGATAACAGATACTGCTGTTCCAATCCGTCAATGATATTAACCGAAGATGCTCAAGAAGACTGTTTTTTGTAAGCAATTTTATGTTTCACACTAATCCATTAGTTAATTTTGCGTAAAGTTTATTTTGGCAATTTTGCTATAGAGTTTTTGCCATTTATTTACAACTGAACGACATTTTCTTTTGAGAACACTCTCAATAAGCGCATGCATTCATTACTTGAGAGCTCTTTAGTACAGGATTTGAGACCCTAAACAGGAAATGCCATAATTTCCCTCTTCGCTGTAGACACAAACTGCTTCAGTGCGGACTCGGTTGTTATTGTGTAATATAGTATTCCCCTAAAAGGCGTTGTTTAAAACAGCATACTAACATACTACTCTTACTATTTTTGCACTATATGGTATGTATACCATGCACATTATGTAAATTGTATCCATTTTCATTGTGACAAACCAACCTGAAGAAATTGCAGCAGTGATTTAATCGGACTGCCAAAAGTTGAGACATTTTCACACAAAATTGAATCAAAGTTTAGAACTGAACTTTTAATGTCCAATCTCTCCAAACTAAAAGATCATATTTGAACTGTTAAAATGTGTTTCTAATGTTTGTTTGTTCATTTTTCATTATCTGTTCAGCAACAACAACAATTTAAAGCCTATCGCTATAGGTGTGACGATAACGGGGATTGCGATCTTCGTTATTGTCTTCATCGTCTGCTGTGTCTGTCCCTGCTGCTGTATCTACAAAATGTGCAGAAATCCCAGACGTAAGTGTCCACACTTGGAAATGTAAACGTTTTATTTGTATCTGTTCTTGTGTGCGTTTTCGAATTGGGACTTTTTCGTTGCCTCATATTTTAGTGATAATGGTGGCTATTGTGATGAATGTTGTGTAGGTGATACTTACGTAAACTGTCAACTGTGACGAAACTCAGTTGCCTCCGCGTCTGAGACCGTCAACCCGCGCATCTTATCACGTGGCTTGTTGAGCGCATTACTGCGGAGATATAGCGCGTGTGGAGGTTTCACGCCACCCACCGCGGCATCCACGCACAACTCACCACGCGCCCCACCGAGAGCAAACCACATTATAGCGATCACGAGGAGGATACCCCATGTGACTCTACCAACCGGGCCAATTTGGTTGCTTAGGAGACCTGGCTGGAGTCACTCAGCATGCCCTGGATTCGAACTAGCGAACTCCAGGGGTGGTAGCCAGCGTCTTTACAATCATCAAATAATTCTTAACCACTATCTTCTTATAATTTTATTACTTAAGAAAAAGTTGAGAATATTTTGTATTCCCGAAAAAAAAAAAAAATCTTAAATCAATGTTTACAGCTTATATACCTTCTTATGAACTTTAACTATTTTCTTTAGATTTTTGTTAATCCGTGCCCAAATCCATCATTTTGAGTAACACATTTTGAGTTTTTTAATGATGTTTCTACTTCTGCTTTTTCAAACCATTCCCGAGATATAGTCATTTAAATGTTGGCTTAGACTTAACTTTTTACTTTAGTTATATTTCACCCCAAAATCTAAATAATGCAGTAAGAAATTATACAGTGCTTATAGAAAATTAGGCCTATTTTTAGGACCATTTAAGGGATAGTTCATCCAAAAATGAAAATTGTGTCATCATTTAAGGCCAAAATATACTTTGTGCACGAGAAACACCGGCACGCGGAAAACAAGTGCACGTGAAGCTAATTTAATGCACATTGCGTGCATACTGCTTAAGGCCCCGATATACTTCAGGAGAAGATCTTCTTCGTTCAGGGGTTCAAAGAAGTTCTAAACATCCGAGCAACGGTATACTGTTAACTCAATACTCAGTGATGATTTAAAGTAATATATATGCTGTAGATCATGTTTAATCTGTCTTGATTACATTGTGAATTCATGATGCTAATGAGCTAATGCTATACTCGTCCATAATATGCGCCGATCACACTGTTATTGTAATTTATGATGACACTACTTTTAGTCATTTAGTACTACTACTACTACTGCAATGTTGGGCGTATAAAAGTGTTTATGTTCAGAATAAAGACAAAAGAATGGTGATAGAGGCATATCTTACTTTGGGCAGATGTGTGAACGGTTTTCGCTGCTGATGGCACATGAATAAATGGGCACTTCAGAGTATTTGAGTAGATTTGATTCCTTTTATGGACTAATTAAACAAGAAATTTTCTCTATGTGAATGATCGTACAGATGTAGGTACATTTGCACCTTTTTGTCCAGATTTTGTTCTAAATGACGTCACACCCGTTCATTTTTCGATTTCGTATGCAGTATATCTGGGCCTTTACTGTGCAACATACTGCTTAACATCTCCTTTTGTGTTCCACTGAAGAAAGAAAGCCAATTGAGTTTGGAACAACACAAGTCAGTTAAGCACATCACCCGTTTCTGTGAGATTCAACTGCATGTAAAAAAAAAAAAAAAAAAAAAAAAAAAAAGAGAGAAATGCTTTTAGAACATTTGTTTTGAGTTTAGACTTTCTCTGACCTTGTAACCAATGATATAAACACTGGAATGCTCATTTGGAAAAAATGAATGTTGGAGCATTGTGGAATTCCCCACCCAGTGTGACTCACTCTCAGTGTGTCCACAGCGACTGTGAGCAGGGGGAGGGTGCGTTCAAGGAAGTGGTAAAGCATGGAAATTGCATAGCCTTTGTGAGTGACTGTCTGTCACAAGACACTCACAGGACAGCTGATGTTTCACCCTACAAAGTTTTTATTTTTTGGCTTCCCTTCTTTGGGAACGTCTTACGTAGACAGTTCAATAAAAATTCTGCTATTATCTACTCACTCTTATGCTGCTCATTTGATCCAAACCTTTTGATTTTTCTTTTCTTTTCTGTTAAACACAAAATTACTTATTTAGCAGAATGCCTGGGCGGCTCCTTTTCCGTACAATGAAAGTGGATGACAACCATGTACAAAAAAAGGATCATAAAAGTAGTCCATTCGACACTATATATTCCAAATCTTCTGAAGCTATATCATTGTAGAGTACTTTATCAAAAGGATTCCTTGAATTTAGTTTTATTCACAATATTTCAAGTCAACATGAATGTTTACAACCTGTTTCTCCGTGAAACGGGATATTCATTAGACTTGAGTTTATCCGTCAAATTGATTGGATGGTAAAAAATGGGCGTTATTCACCAGAATAAAGCCAGGAGGGGAGGGGTTAAGAAGAGGGCTTGATGATGTCATCCAAAAAGTAAAGTCATTTCAGAGGCGGAGCTAGTTATCATATCTTGATTCAATATTACAAGACAAATGTTTTGTTTTCTTTCTAACATTCACAGATGAATCATGCAAAATAAGACCAGGAACATATACTAAGAAAGTAAATATTGTCAGTTTTGATTGCATGTTGACTTTAAGCCTTTTAATAGTTGAGAAACAACAGTAAGGTAGTCAAAAGGGTGCTTTTTTACTGCATTATGTAACGTCACATCTAAATGTACACACTCAACTCCGACAGGAAGGAACTGCACCTGTGGTTGCGGTTGGAGGTATAATTAATTATTATAATTTTAATTATAATTTCATTATAATTAATTATAATTTATAATTAATATTTATTTATCACACATTATACATTTGCACATATACAGTGAAATTCTTTTTTTTTTTTCACATATCCCAGCTAAGCTGGGGTCAGAGTACAGGGTCAGCCATGATACGGCGCCCCTGGAGCAGATAGGGTCAAGGGCCTTGCTCAAGGGCCCAACAGTGGCATCTTGGCAGTGCTGGGGCTGCCAAGACTGGTGTGGCCTTTCTCTGGCCCGTTCTGCAATTTAACCAATCATCACTTCCAAAGATTTTGGGCTGGCCTTTTTCATTCAGTTTAAAACCAAAATGTCATTCCAGTGCAGTTTCATTTGGCTTTGAGGCTAAAACTTTATTTCCAGGATTAAAATACATTTTAAATCAGCTTTAACTTAAGATTATTCATTTGAGGTGAATCCATCAGAGAACGTTTGCAAGTAGAAAAACCATACTGCTCCTTATTATTAATGTGTATGTTGTTGTACCTTTGATTCACACAGCTGTGATGGGAGCAACAACAACTACAGTCGTAACAACACAATACCCTCAGCAGCCTGTCATCCAGGGAGTTCAGTACCCACCATATCAACCTGTGCCCCCTCAGTTAGGGTACGGTGCTCAGCCAGCCTATGGAGGGCAACCCATGCCAACTGGACCATATAAGGGACAGCCATATGTAGCAGGACCTCCACCACCATATCAGGAGGCTGGTAAGAACTGCAGACATAACTGGAATAATTTGATACATATTTTTCCATAAGATGACTTTTTAATATTTATTATATATTTGCGATGTTTTTGCTGGCGACATAAAATTAAACAACATTGCACCACTGTGATTTTACTGCACGTTTTACTGGCCATTAAGTTTCCAAAAGACTGTGTCATTGAGTGCGTTTACATGCATGATCTTACACCGAGCTTAATAAACCAGCAACGCGCAAGGTCAAACACCATAAACGGTTTAAGCAAAGTCTCATACTTGTGTGCGTAAAGACAGATGTTGCAAAAAACTTCAGTAGTAAAAAATGCCATAAGTTGGTCAGTTTGTCTATTTATGTGTGTGCTGTTTTTTATGTAGTAAAATGCACATAAATGTTAATAATTAAATATCCTTCCATGAGTTTATTTAGTGAAAAATGGTGTGGAAAACCTGCCATTGAAAACAGTATTTTTAACTAGATTTGTACAATATTTTATTTCTTACTTTAAACATGTTAAATGTTCTTGGTTACAATGGCAACATTTTTACAAAAATAAAGGTTCCCTTTAAAGGAGCAATATGTAACACTGACATCAAGCATTTAAAATCGGTACTGCAGTCCAAATTCAAAATATTGGAGAGTCGCCAGGTTGAGGACACGCAACAGGAACGAGCATACTGACAATGGCAATTGACGAGCCTTACACTGTAAGTTGATCAGCTAATGTATACGTTTGCAATGTTTTTATTGTTTTTCGAATGAAAACATATTAGCGTAGATGTGGCCTAAGTTTGTTTTTGTTGACCAAAATTATATGCCATGTTAGTCAGAGTACTATTTACTAAAATGAATGAATATGACATAATGAAATATAGACTAACTTTAAAGGACGTTTTTGGCAAAAGACAAAAATGATGACTAAAATAGAAAAACAGACAAATGTCAAGACCCTGCGGAGTATGGGTTAAATTTACTCCGTAGTCAAACTTTTCCTGCAGTGTCTAAAATCTTCAACTATAAGATTCAATCAACATTGAAATTGAATTTAAAAAAAAAAAAAGTGTTGGATAAACTAATTTAATTGACTCATTTCATTGGCCTTTTTTCAAGGAGGCCCAGGATATCCTGTTCCCTACAGTCAGGCTGCATATGATGGTGGCCAGGCAGGGTACCCCATACAACCTCCAGTTCAGCCAGGTTTCGCTCATCCGCCTCAACCAACAGACTACAGTTCGAATCAGCCAGCCTACAACCCGAATCAGCCAGCCTACAACCCTAACTATGTGGAACCACCAAAGACCGGTTACTAAACCACAAACGTCTGTCACATTAGTCACCATTGGATTGTTGATGGCTACATAATTCCATAACCAGGTTTCAGAAAAAAGCGCTATTGTGGATTTTACAGCTGCCGTGGACAGCATCCAATTGTGTTGGGAATAAAAATTATAATTGTTGTTCATTATTATTATTATTATTGGTGTTTTTAAAGGGATAGTAATGTTGTTCCAAACTCGTATGACTTTCTTTCTTTCATTGAATACAAAAGGAGAGTTATGCTGAACGTTAGGGGCTGACAGCATCAGTGAAATTGAATGGTGACTGAGGATAACGTTTTGCCTGGCATCTTTTCTTTTTCTTGCTCCAAGCAAAAAACAAAAAAAGAAAGTCTTACGGTCTTTGGTGGGTTTGTAGAGTAAATGATGACTTCATTTAAGCACCAATGTAATTTCTTTTACACGTCATAAATCTATTTTTATCTACTCCAGCCATTACTCGTGACTCCAAGCCATATTTTGAGCTCAGTTCGTTCTCGTTTTGTTTGTTTTTCTCCAGTGAACAAAAGGGAAATGTTTTTTTCTAAAAATATATATATATATATATATATATATATATACTTGAGAAACAATATCTAAATATCCTTAAAAATATAAATATATTTACTTTTATGATTTATGATTTTAAGGCTTGTTTTCAGAGAATATACAGTATCTTGTTTTCAGAATTTTGTTAGATTAATGCTAAAAAAAAAAAAATGTAATAACAAAAGTATTTGATTTTTCAATAATTCAAGATATATTGTCTGAAAATAAGTTTTAATAAATTACTCAAGTTTGCTTCTCAAGTTAATTTATTTGAAGTATATTTAGATACTTTTACTGGAAAACAACAAAAATACAGATTAAGACTTTTTTTCAGTGCAGTACTCTTTTCCATCTTTAAATGTCGTTAATCGCCTTAATTATGAGGCTCATTAGCTTCATTTTTGTCCTGAGAACTTGCACACATGTTTTTGACACTTTATGGAGGAATGTGGTTGGTGAACTTAATGATTATCGTAATTCCAGCTTGCTGTTTAGATGTTTGTATTTTCTGCCTGTATTTTCACCATTTACATTTTATTCAGGTTTATGCGTCTGTGAATGTTCCTTAACATCTGAAGTGTAATAATGTGTCTTCATGTAAAAAGATCCAGAATATGCCTTATTTAATGCAGCTTATGCAGCAAATTACATGGTAATGGTAGAGTTCACCATTTACTCGCTTTCATTTCGTTCCAAACCCAAAGGAGGTAATTGTTACAGGTCTGTATTAAGCTTTAATGTCAAGTACAGATTTCCCATTGTGTGTTTGTGAGAATTTAAAAAACAAACAGATGTTATTTTTGTTTGGTCACGTTGACGCACAGTTTTGCCGTGATCATGGTGAACGTAACATTTTCTGCATCATATAATTGCCCAAGTTTAGAGTATTTAACTTTGTCAGCCTTACTTTTTTAAGTTGAAAAATGTTTGATTTGGTGAAAGTTGTAGAAGACTTACTGGGAAACCTGGAACTAGTAGCAAGGGGAAAGTACTTCAGGTATGTTAAAGGAAGGCAACAACATGTTTTAGAAATGTTCCTCATGAGTTCGTGATTATTTGAAATTTAAAATAAACACATGCTTGCTTTTACGAATGAAAGTCTCTCAAGGTTACAAAAGGCTTATGACACTTTTGGGCTTCCATATTTAGTTTTTATTTGGTGTATTGTCAGATATTGTTTTTATAAACTGTGTAAATGTTAAACTGATGTTCAAAAGTTTATATTACATGCATCTCTATGTTTGCAACATTAAATAAAAGTGTTGGAACCATTATTCTGAAGTCAAATTTTGTACATACGAACATCATATCTCACTTTTGTCAGAGATTCTCCATTTGTCCACAACCTTGACCAACACAGAGGTGTACAGGAAGTGAGGTTATAGATGCCAATTGCATACTTATGTTACACACTTAAAATACAAACTTTGCCATTGATGGGAAAGTGCATACTTTTTAGTATGTATTGGGACAAACTACTACATTAAACTGCGTCTTAATACCTGTTACTAAGTATTAGCTTTCAGTTAAATTCATTAACCTTTATGTTTTAACATTTAAAAACTGCTGTGGCAGCTTTATTCTTGCATTCGTTGCCATTTCTTTTACATTTTAAAACTGCCACAAACTCCTTTTTTCCAGCACAACAGATAATGATTTTGACTCCTGCCTCAGTTTATGAAAACGAATAAGAAATACACTTACAATGGAAATCTATTTTCTGGAATCCCAAGAGTGACACAGATTTAATTGTCTT
The DNA here is from genome assembly GCF_019703515.2 of Myxocyprinus asiaticus. Lineage (NCBI taxonomy): Eukaryota > Metazoa > Chordata > Actinopteri > Cypriniformes > Catostomidae > Myxocyprinus > Myxocyprinus asiaticus. The sequence continues at coordinate 4,015,944 of NC_059392.1, read as the reverse complement.
TAATTCAGGATATTTGTGCTCAAGTCTTAGAAAAAATGGCAAAATCTGCGGACATGAAAAACACAAGACAAAGTTCATTGCCAAACCTCTGACTTCACTACATTTTATCATTATGACCCTGTTTCAGTGTCCATGTCTTCAACATATTCAGTTTCAGATCGGCAAATCTCTTCTAGAGCCAGTTCTGCAAACCAACAACAATGCAAAACTGATTTTAAAGAATTTCAGTGGCTCCACAACATTTCTAAACAATATATATATATATATATCCTTGTCAAAAGGTTCAGTTAATCTAAAATGTAAAATTCTGTCATCTATGTTGTTCAAAAACTGTGCTACTTACCTTTTTCTGTGGAAGACAAAAAGAGAAATCTTTAACCAAATATGGACGAAAACGACCAGTACAATTGAAATGAATGGCGAATGATCATTTCAAGCTTCAAAAAGGATGGAAAATCACCTAAAAGTTATCATAAAAGTGTTTTAAATGACTTGTGAAGTAATCACTTTTGAGTCTAATATTTTCAATGAATCTGTTGATCCGGTTCAGAAAACCGGCCTGACCAGTTTGATCACGAATCAGAAAACGCTACTTTTATAAACCTGCCGCAGAGAACTAGAATAGATGTCAAGATTTTCAGTAAATACAACTTAAGTTTCAATCTGTTCCTAACCTAAAGCTATCAAATGTTGTACTGACCACTTTCACATTACTTTTATGGTGCTTTAGGTCTTTTTTGAATCTCAAAAGCTTCAGTCCCCATTCACTGTAATTACATGGAAAAGAGCGAACAGCACAGTCATGAGAATTTCTCTGTTTGTGTTCCACAATCAGGGACTAGAAACGGTTCAGGGAACGAAAATGAAAACCACAAAAATTAAAAGTAAAATTTAAAAAAATTGTTTTTCACCTGAACAGAACCAAATCAGGAACTAGAAATGGTTCAAGGAACGAAAATGAAAGCTGCAAAAAATGAACGAGTGTTTTTTTTTGCAGAAGGAACCAAAAAGGGATCTAGAAAAATTTCAAGGAAGAAAAATGAAAGCTGCAAAAACGAAAAAAAGTTTGTCCCTGAATGAGGAAAAGAGCGAACAGCACAGTCATGAGAATTTCTCTGTTTGTGTTCCACAATCAGGGACTAGAAACGGTTCAGGGAACGAAAATGAAAGCCGCAAAAATGAACGCAATTTTTTTATTTTATTTTTTGGTACAACAAATCTAAAACGGAAACTAGAAACGGTTCATGGAATGAAAATGAAAACCACAGAAATAAAAATATAAATTAAAAAAAATTTGTTTTTCACCTGAACAGAACCAAAGCAGGAACTAGAAATGGTTCAAGGAACGAAAATGAAAGCTCCAAAAAATGAACGAGTGGTTTGTTTTTTTATTTGCAGAACTGAACCAAAAAGGGATCTAGAAAAGTTTCGAGGAAGAAAAATGAAAGCTGCAAAAACAAAAAATGTTTTGTCCCTGAATGAGGAAAAGAGCGAACAGCACAGTCATGAGAATTTCTCTGTTTGTGTTCCACAATCAGGGACTAGAAACGGTTCAGGGAACGAAAATGAAAACCACAAAAACGAACGCAATTATTTTTTGCAGAACGGAACCAAAACGAGAACTAGAAAAGGTTCAAGGAATGAAAATGAAAGCTGCAAAAACAAATGCTTTTTTTTTTTTTTTTTTGCAGAAAGGAACCAAAACAGGAACCAGAAATGGTTCAAGGAACAAAAATGAAAGCCGCAAAAGGAATGCAATTCGTAATCTCTTTTAATTGTTCCGGAGTGTAAACGTTATTTTTAAAAGCTGGTCACCGGTTAATTTATAATGTTATCATTTTAGATTTTTTCATAAAACCATTGAAAAAAAAAAGGAAAAATATTAGAAGTAAAAAGTGAATTTCTCAGTTGTTTCCAAATCTTCACTGAATTATTGTTAGATATGAATGTTATTCTAACCGGTTGCCATTTGGAAAGGAAGCCGTGGAATGCCGGAGCTGGAACGAAAAAATACAGTTTCTGCTCAGAACGAACCGAATTGAAAAACATTTAATTTTTAATCCCTGTCCACAGTAGAAAGAAAGTCATACAGGTTTGGAACAGCATGAGATTAAAACAATTATATTATTTTTCTTTAATAAGACAGAGACATCTAAATGTAATATTTTTTTTCCACTGCCATTCAGTAAAATCAAAAGGACTTTGCATCATCTATAATAAAACTTAAATACCAGAACCCACCTTCACTCTCGGACAGATCTGGGACCAGTCGGAATGTGTCTCTGATGGCGGGAATGACCTGATCGTACATATACAGCACGTCCAAGCAGTGTTCAGAAAATGACGAGTCGTTTAACAGCAGCCAGTGCAGCAGCATTAATGACTCTCTCAGTACCTGGAATCCAGGACTCGTCCAGATGCGATTACTCGCCGTTTGACTTTGTTGCCTTTTCGTTTTCAGCCACTGCTTGTGTAAACCCACCACCACCGTCCGCACCATCTGAGAACAGATGAACAGAATTGATGTGAAAAGGTCATAGTAGAGTCTCTTTGCATTGCGAAACATTTTAGTAGTTGTGTTTTCTTTTGTGTTGCTGTTAACCTCGTTAATACACTGGCAGGATGATTCACACAGAGCAGCCAATGTGCCAGACTTCTGCGTCAACAGTTTGGCCAACAACCGAATGAGCTGTTGAAAGAGGAATCAGATGTTTAAGAGCAATTTAATCATACAGTATGTTAAACTGCAAAAAGTTAATTCCACAAAGTGGAGACATGATAATTACCTCAAGTTCCAAACGACTCCACACGTCCTTTGAAACAAACTTATCTGGTCTGGAGGTGACGTACTGGAATATTCTCAGAAGAGGACATGGATCTTGGGAGAGAGATTAAGTTTGTGTTAATTCTACAAGTAACATTGCAAAGTGTATTGACTACAATTGACAATTTATATCTTCAAGTTCCTAGTGTAATGTTATAAGACAATTACATTCATGTGAGCAGAGTTTAGTGGCCATCTCATCATTGTAGACGATAAATGACAGGAACCTCACAGACAGATGGACAATCCTGCAGGAGGTCTCCAGAGTCAGGCATTTAGTTAACACTTGACTCGACATGACATCTTTGAGTCTACATGACAAATGAAAGACAAAATATAAAATATTTAAAATAGTTTAATGAAGATTAAAATGATAAGATAAAATAGCTGTCAATATTATGGGGAAAAACACTGGCTATGTTCAGAATGGAATAAGTTAATGCATACTTAAAGTACCATTTACTGCCTATTATTCTTTCAAAATTGTATGTGAAATAGAATGCATTATGTGACAATACAGTCAAACAAAAGTATGCTATATTGTTGTCACATGACCTCATTACATGCATGTTTAATTCAAAGAGTAATGTCATGTATTTCAGAAATATTCAAATGGCATTTTATGTATATAAAATATTATATATATATACATTATATATATATATATATATTTATATACTTTGAATACATACTGCAGAAACAGTACGAGTAGTATACTTTGAATACATACTGCAGAAACAGTATGAGTCATATACTTTGAATTCTTACTGCAAAAACAGTATGAGTATAATTTAATAAACATACTGCAGAAATAGTACACATAGTATACTTTGAATACATACTGCAGAAACAGTATTCGTATAATTTAATAAACATACTGCAGAAATAGTATGAGTAATATACTTTGAATACATACTGCAGAAACAGTACGAGTAGTATACTTTGAATACATACTGCAGAAACAGTACGAGTAGTATACTTTGAATACATACTGCAGAAACAGTATGAGTAGTATACTTTGAATACATACTGCAGAAACAGTACGAGTAGTATACTTTGAATACATACTGCAGAAATAGTATGAGTAGTATACTTTGAATACATACTGCAGAAACAGTATTAGTATATTTTGAATACATACTGCAGAAATAGTATACTTTGGATGCATACTGCAGAAATAGTATGAGTAATATACTTTGAATACATACTGCAGAAACAGTATGAGTAGTATACTTTGAATACATACTGCAAAAACAGTATGAGTATAATTTAATAAACATACTGCAGAAATAGTATACATAGTATACTTTGGATGCATACTGCAGAAATAGTACACATAGTATACTTTGAATACATACTGCAGAAACAGTATTCGTATAATTTAATAAACATACTGCAGAAATAGTATGAGTAATATACTTTGAATACATACTGCAGAAACAGTATGAGTAGTATACTTTGAATACATACTGCAGAAACAGTACGAGTAGTATACTTTGAATACATACTGCAGAAACAGTATGAGTAGTATACTTTGAATACATACTGCAGAAACAGTACGAGTAGTATACTTTGAATACATACTGCAGAAATAGTATTAGTAGTATACTTTGAATACATACTGCAGAAACAGTATTAGTATACTTTGAATACATACTGCAGAAATAGTATACTTTGGATGCATACTGCAGAAATAGTATGAGTAATATACTTTGAATACATACTACAGAAACAGTATGAGTAGTATACTTTGAATACATACTGCAAAAACAGTATGAGTATAATTTAATAAACATACTGCAGAAATAGTATACATAGTATACTTTGGATGCATACTGCAGAAATAGTATACATAGTATACTTTGGATGCATACTGCAGAAATAGTATGAGTAGTATACTTTGAATACATACTGCAAAAACAGTATGAGTATAATTTAATAAACATACTGCAGAAATAGTACACATAGTATACTTTGAATACATACTGCAGAAACAGTATTCGTATAATTTAATAAACATACTGCAGAAATAGTATGAGTAATATACTTTGAATACATACTGCAGAAACAGTATGAGTAGTATACTTTGAATACATACTGCAGAAACAGTATGAGTATAATTTAATAAACATACTGCAGAAATAGTATGAGTAGTATACTTTGAATACACTGCATACTGCAGAAATAGTATTAGTAGTATACTTTGAATACACACTGCAGAAACAGTATGAGTATAATTTAATAAACATACTGCAGAAATAGTATTAGTAGTATACTTTGAATACATACTGCAGAAACAGTATGAGTAGTATACTTTGAATACATACTGCAGAAACAGTACGAGTAGTATACTTTGAATACATACTGCAGAAACAGTACGAGTAGTATACTTTGAATACATACTGCAGAAACAGTACGAGTAGTATACTTTGAATACATACTGCAGAAACAGTATGAGTAGTAAACTTTGAATACATACTGCAAAAACAGTAAGAGTATAATTTAATAAACATACTGCAGAAATAATATGAGTAGTATACTTTGAATACACTGCATATTGCAGAAATGCTATGAGTAATATACTTTAAATACATATTGCAGAAATAGTATGAGCAGTATAAACTTTTCAAACATCTTAATCTGATTACAGAGGACATATATACTTTACCTCAGCAGCTGGTTCTCTGGTGCGTTCTCAGCCAGCAGACACAGAGTCCTCAGACTAGTGCTCACTACCGCCTCCCTCTGGCCAGCACCGGTAACGAACGCCGGATCTGCCAACTGCAGAAGCCTCCTCAGTAGAGGCAGCTGGGTGTGGGACCTGTGTGGGCTCTCGCCATTCAGATGTTCTGCAGTTCCAAGGATATTCTTTGAACACTGTGGCCGATTCACATCAGATTGCTCTGAAATCTCTCCAGCCGAGTGGCATAACACCATCTCCAAAGCTTCACTGCTGTAGCACACTACGTGGTTAAGAGCTTTCATGGCGGCCAATGCAAACTCTTCTTGACTGCTGAGCGATTCTTCAAGACTCAAGGCTAAGCTGGAGTCGGAGGAACCTGACAGCGAGCTTCCATGAAGCGACGTCTTTCCAGAACTCTCAACAGATTCCAGCAACTGACAGTATGTGCTGATGTGGAAGGCAAGTAAAGGGAGGAAGTGGACCGCAGAGGTGCAGCTTCGTCGAAGAGTCGGCGTGTTGCCGTTACGCAATACATTCGGAGGGTGTCGGAGAGCTAGTGCGGTCAGTGCAGACATAGCAAGATCCTGCAGTTGGTGAAACTGAGCTTGAGGGCGATGAAATGCTCGGAGTTCAGTAGAGGACGAGCTGGAAGTTGGCAACGATCCCCTGGAATGAAGAAAACGAATTGGCGAGAAAATGCGCAACTATTTAACCTTGTCAAGTGGATGTTCAAAGATGCAATAAAAGTTGACATTTCAGAAACAATGGACAATAGATATTTTCTTCGAACATGCTATTAAAATACAAAAATATCGTTGATGTAAAAAACATCTTCGAAGTGTGTAGCTCAACTGGTAGAGCATTGGCAATTGCAACAATTTTGATGGATTTAAAAAGTTACAAATTTCTGGAATAAATGTAAACGATTTATTCTATATAGTGTGGTTTATGGACCAAAATCATGGAACTTACTTATGTTACTCCTATGTTACTTAGGGCGTCTTAAACAATGGAGATTTGTTAAACATTTCCAATGTTGACAATGTTCAAAATCGGAGAGGAAACATTCCATTGGAAAATTCCATAGTTGACAGTGTTGTAATGGAAATGTAAGCCTTCCAGTGGAAAATACCAATGTTTACAATGTTAACAGTGTCTGTAACTTACGGGCTGACGTAGCCATGCTGTGATAGGATGTTTGGCAGAGCGTCAGGACTGATTGACAGCAGGTGACAGAGACCCAGAGAACTCGGATCTAATGGTTGCTGCAGCAGGAAGTTTAGTAAAGGACAACCTACAGTACAAAAAATAAAACAAATAAAAAAACTGTAAACAAATTAAGACTACAGTTAAAGGAATATGTGTAATACAGAAGATGATGTAATGCATAAAGTCTCAGTCACCATTCACTTTTATTGCATCTTTTTTCCATTCAATGTAAGTAAATTCTGACTGAGGCTAACATTCTGCAAAAAATGAAAGTCATATGGGATGGAAACAACATGAGGGTGAGAAATGATGACAGAATGTTTCATTTTTAGGTGAACTACTCCTTTAAACGGAAGGGACTGCGTCAGCAACTACCTTCCTGATGGGGGTCTGATCTGAGGTTTCTTTCTGAATGTGGCTCTTCTACCGAGGAACTTTTGGACTGTGCTGATTTCTCATCTGCAAGTTTGAAAGTTTGATATTGAACGTCAAATGACTCTGAAAACACACCAGCAGACAGTAAATGTGAATTAAAGGTGCTATATGTAAGATTGACAACAAGCATTTGAAATGGGTACTGCAGTCCAAATTAAAAATTTTGGAGAGTTGTCTGTACCGCCCCAGACTCGAAGTTCATGTGGGTTGCCAGAATGTTGACACCAAATTAGCCAACTCAGCATCCGTTTTAAAGGATTTCTGGGCTTTAAGCTGTCTCCATCTTCCAAAGGCATCTCCAATATTTATCCTTGTTTTACTACGCCTCTGGTCATGGTGGTTTTTAGACAGATGGCGAGGCTTTTTAGGTCGGGTGGAATCTGTTATCTCTGATCCAGTTCGTTTGTTGGCTTCCATGGCTGCAGCACGCAGTGTTGTTTGCCTGCAAACTTGTTCAAATCTGGCAACCCGGAGGTGTCGAAATACTGTTGGTGAGTGGGCAGTGGTGGGATCACACAGGCCAAAACATACACAGAAATTCCGGCCCGGAATGGAAACTTCAAAGTAGAATACACTGGCTGTAGCATTGTTATCAGAGAAGCCAGTATTTCAACTTAACATGTTTCCTAATTCTCTAATGACATATTATGGTCATTTTATGATTTAGTGCAGTAAAAATATTACATATAGCACCTTTAAAGTAGTTACAGAAGAAAAAATAATCCATACCCTCTAATAACTGCCTTTTGATTGGAGATGTTCTCTTGGAGAGCTCGGCTGAGAAGGTTTCCCTGGTCATAAACGCACGACCGGCAGGAGCGTGGATGCTGTGTTAATATGACAACACACATTATTTTCAGAGTGAACAGCAAGAAACATGCTTAAAAAGAGCGAATGTCTCTATGGTTTCCAGTGAAAACATATTTTATTAAAAGCATAAATGTTGTCAGAGCCGTAGCCTAGCAGTCTGCGCACATGACATGTGGTGCTGATGCATTGCGGGTGACCTGAGTTCGAGTCCTGGCTCGTGAGGTCCCCTCCCGATCCCATTCCGACTCTTCTCCCTCTCGTTTCCTATCACCTCTCTACTTTCCCTATCCCATTAAAAAAAGCATAAATGTTGCAAAAAGCAACAAAATCGCAGCCAGTTTTACACAGATTGTATCAATCTCAAACATCTACTGATCAGGAACCACATCAATCTCAAACCCTCGCCGCTCAAGAACAACCATAACAACAACAACAACTGCAGTTAAGTCATGGCATCCGCTCATATTATTTCTTCCTGCATTGCATGCCACATGTTTACTATAGCTTCTTCCGTCAGCAGTGAGGGATTCACATGTGATAAATGTAAGGAATTAGTCAAGCTGATGGAGAACGTTAATGAGTTAGAGACACGTATCCGAACACTAGTGGAGGTCAGTGAGAAAGAGAAGCCAGTAGATACTATTTCAGGTGCAGGTAGTACAGCGAGTAACACACACACACTTGGCTCTAGAGCCCCCGCAGCAGGGCGTTTGGGTGATGTCTCGACAGCATACTCACTTACCAAAGCGACACCACTCTCCCGTTCCTGTTAGGGTTTCCAATCGATTCTTCCCAATCAGTGATGCACCCACAGAGAATCATGTTGAAAGAGCCTTAATAACTGGTGATTCTATTGTAAGGAACGTGGAAATAGAGATTCCAGCCACCATTGTTAAATGCATTTCCGGGGCTTGAGCGTCTGACATCAGATCAAATTTACAAGTGCTAGCTAATGCTAAACGTAGATTTTTAAAAGTTGTTATTCATGTCGGCACTAATGATGTCTGGCTTCGCCAGTCAGAGATCACTAGAGATAATGTTAAAGAGGTTTGTGAACCTGAAAAAAACAATGTCAGACACTGTAATATGTCTGGCCCCCTCCCTGCTCGTCGTGGTGATGAGGTTTTTAATAGATTTGTGTCACTGAATGGCTGGATGTCTGAGTGGTGTCCAGGGATGTTCCCCTCCAGGGAAGGTGCCGCTCTCCTCTCTAGTAATTTGGCTCATAGTCTTAATTGTGATAGTATTTGATTAATTGGGGCCCAGGTCAGGAAGCAGACAAACTGGTTAATCCGAACGTCTGCTAGCTGCCTTGAGACGTCACACGGGTCACATAAACTACACCACATAGAGCCTGTATCACCTAGATATCACATAGAGACTGTGTCTGTTCCCTGAACTACCAAACACAACCCCCCCACTAAATCATTTAGAAAAAATTTGATTAAGGTCAAACTTGAAAAAAAAAAAAAAATAGAAAGGTAGGGCTACTAAACATTAGATCTCTTTCTACCAAAACACAAATTGTAAATTAAATTATTACAGATCATAGTTTGGATGCGCTCTGTTTGACTGAAACCTGGCTTAAACCGGATGAATATATTATTTAAATGAATCTACTCCCTCAGGTTATTGTTATAAATATAGCCTCGTCTGAAAAGTTCGAGGAGGTGGTGTTGCTACAATTTACAGTGAAGATTTTGGTGTTACTCAGAGGACAGGATGTAAGTTTAAGTCTTTTGAACTACTAATGCTTAATATGACACCGTCAGATATAAATAAAAATCTCTGTCTTCTTTTGCTCTTGCTACAGTATATAGATCACCCAGGCTGTACTCAGATTTCAGGTGAATTTGCAAATTTTCTATCAGATCTAGTAGTTAATGTAGATAGAGCTTTAATTGTTGGTGCCTTCAACATTAACATAGATAACGAAAATGATACATTGGGATTAGCATTTATCGATATTCTCAACTCTCTTGGAGACAAAATGTGAGAGGACCAACTCAGTGGTCGCTATAATGTGGTTCTCGCTCTCTGTGGGGCGCATGGTGAGTTGTGCGTGGATGCCGCGGAGAATAGCGTGAGCCTCCACACGCGCTATGTCTCCGCGGTAACAAGCCACGTGATAAGATGCGTGGATTGACGGTCTCAGACGCAGAGGCAACTGAGATTCGTCCTCCACCACCTGGATTGAGGTGAGTCACTATGCCACCATGAGGACTTAGAGCACATTGGGATTTGGGCATTCCAAATTGGGGAGAAAAAAAAAGAAGAAAATGCTAGATATGGTAGTGTCCTCCCAACTATGTTCATTTCTACAGAGAAATGGTATATTTGAACAATTTCAGTCAGGACTGAGGCCCCATCACAGTACAGAGACTGCACTTAGAGTTACAAATGACTTGCTCTTATCATCTGATCACGGCTGCAATTCACTTCTAGTGCTTTTAGAACTTAGTGCTGCATTCGACACGATAGATCATGACATTCTCTTGAATAGGCTGGAGATTTATGTTGGTATTTGTGGACTTGCATTTGCTTGGTTTTGGTCCTATTTATCAGGCCGCTACTACATTGTATGTGTAAACGAGGAATTGTCAAATCAAACTGAAGTATGGAGTGCCACAGGGATCAGTTTTAGGGCCTCTGCTTTTCTCCTTATATATGCTTCCCCTGGGAGGAATCATGGAATAAGTTTCCACTGTTATGCCGACGATACCCAACTTTATATTTTTTCTAAACCCGACAAAAATGAACAATTCTCCAGATTAGCAGAGTGTATCAATGAAATCAAAGATTGGATTTTTTTTATTTTTTTTAAACACTGGACCTTAGCACTTACTTGGTTTTCTAATCTTACACCATGACTTGCACTGCACATAAATAACTAATATTGGCATTATATTCATGTTATTTAGCCAGAGGGGAACTGGCCCCCACAGTGAGCCTGGTTTCTAAATCAAGGGATTGACTATTTGTCTGAGATGTGATTTAACACTATTATACTGGTTAGGACATGAGTAAAAGTGATTGGGGATAAAACTGAGTAGCAAACCAGCCAAAAATTATAAAAAGAAAAACAACAAACAAACAACAAACCCAATAGGATCAATGACACTTCATGATGGGCGGGAGAGTTTCTATTTGCATCAAACAAAACAAAATAAATAACCTAAACAAAACCAAAAAACAAAACAAAACAAAACACACACACACAAAAAAAATTTAACACAAGGTGGGGTACCAGCATGACAGAAATTGACAACAAAAACAAGAGTAGCAAACCAACTAATTTGCATAAAAAAAATTTGCATAAAAAAAAAAACCAAACAAACAAAACCAAATTTTGGACCAGTGAGATTTAACACTGGGCAGGGCTACCCAGCATGACGCAACCAAAATACAATTAATCAAAAAAGTTGACAAATTGTCTTGTCGTGGCAAGTCAGGCCAAAACTTCCAACTAATATGAAAGAGATGTGAATAACATTATTGGACTGGTAAAGTGACCGGGGAAAACAGTGTAGCAAACCAGGCAAAAACAGTTTCTATTGGCATCAAATAATTTTTTATTTTTTTAAAAACCAAAAACAATTGTTTTGTTTACTTGTTTCGCGCAGGTGTGCCGCATATCTTTCCTCCACACTCAACGTTCTTGAGTTTCCCTTTCATTTCATTCATCTCGGCTTCTTTAAAGTGCAACTCTGACTGCAGTGACTGAACCTGAAAGAAATCAACCGTTTTGAGTTGCACATAAACTGTCAATACATTTAAATGTTTAATTAATCGAACCTCATCCTACTCTGAGAGATCATCAGGCAGCCCGTGTATGGGCGAGATGTGACGCACCTTCCTGGAGAGCTCCTTCTCTCGTTCACTCCGAGCGTGAGCTTTCTCTTTCTCTAGAGTAAGCTGGCTCTGTCTCTGCTGTTCTTTCTCCTGACTGGCCAGTCTCAGAGAGTCTCGCAACACCTGGATCTCGCCGTTCTTCATCAGGATCTCCTCCTCTACCTCCTTCAGCTGAGTGTGAACACAGATGAAGATGAATAATGAGATTTAAAGGGGCCTTGTCCTGCTCTTTTGAAATGAACGTACAGCAGCAGAAACAGCTTGTTTAATTCTAATTGTCAGAAAATGGTCATGTAAAACAAAGTTTTGATATTATTTAGTGCAAGAAACCTTGACCTTTACATTATAAGAGGACTTTGGGGGTGGATGAATCATTTTGCTGTATTCTACGAAGGACACCACAAACCTTTTTCTTCAGTTCTTCTTGTTGTTCCTCTAATTGTTTGTAGTACAGATCTTCTTTGTCTTTACCAGAATGCCCATCACCTGTGAGAGACAAATAATTTTGGTACCATGTTGGTTTGCTTCAAAACCAGTTTAACCAATCTAGAGTCAATCACACATGCAAAAATGCTCAAATGACCGTTAATATTTTATATCAATGCATCTATGAACATAATTTACTAGTGAAATATATTTCTAACCAAACACATCTTTCCTTTGTGGTTCTTTGTCGTTATATAAAGTGCTACTACTGCACTCGTCTCCGTGGGTCAGTGCTTTTCGGATGGATCTCACAGGTGCTTTGCTCTGCTCGTCAAGAGCGAACACAGAACCGAATGTTCTCTTCAACCCGCTGTTCTGACCGTCTCTAGTGATGGCCTGTGATGCAATGATGTCAATCTGGGCCAGGTCGTCCTGGGTGAAATCGATGTCGTCATCAAACGTGTCGGGTCCAGCTGACAACTGATGGCCCTTCAGTCGCTTACTCGCAGGGAAATCCATGTCAACGGGAGCTTTGGAGAAATCAATGAAGCATTATACATAAGATTCTGTGGCTTAGATGAACTATAATTCATTTTCTGTTTATTTGTAGGTTCAATTTAGATTTTGAATCCCAGATTTTCAATTTTCCAAATATATTTTAACCCCCACAAAATATGTCATTTATGGGCCATTGACAAATAAGGTTGTATGAGGAGATAAAATTTTTTTTTTTTAAATCCAGTGTTTTTTTAAAACATAATGTTCATAGGAATGTTATCTTTGTGTCCATGTTGGTTTCACTATTTTTTATAGCATTTTCTTTATAAAAACTATAAATGATTTAATGTCATGTGGTGTAACCATCAAGTAAAAGGTGTTAAAATATTTTCATTGCACCTACATGAATACATGCAAGTGTACACATCTTAATTTTTTGAGTCAAGAATATCAATAAGTTTTCTCAGGGTTACACCACATGACCTGAAAAAATGTGAATAATAATGAAATTAAATAATAAAAGATTATTCTGCACTATTCATACAAACATATATTTTAAAAATAATTACAGCCTTTTTTTTTTTTTACCGTCTCTGGACAGTTACACCACATGACATTTTTTATTTTTATTTTTCATAATTCCTGACATTTAGAAAACATTCTCTGTCTTAGGTCAGTTAGGATTACTACTTTATTTTAAGAATGTGAAATGTCAGAATAATAGTAGAGAGAATTATTTATTTCAACTTTTCTTTCTTTCATCACATTCCCAGTGGATCAGAGGTTTACATACACTTTGTTAGTATTTGGCAGCATTGCCTTTAAATTGTTTAACTTGGGTCAAATGTTTTGGGTATCCTTCCACAAGCTTCTCACAATAAGTTGCTGGAATTTTGGCCCATTCCTCCAGACAGAACTGGTGTAACTGAGTCAGGTTTGTAGGCCTCCTTGCTCGCACATGCTTTTTCAGTTCTGCCCACAAATTGTCTATCGGATTGAGGTCAGGGCTTTGTGATGGCCACTCCAATACCTTGACTTGGTTTTCCTTAAACCATTTTGCCACAACTTTGGAGGTATGCTTGGGATCATTGTCCATTTGGAAGACCCATTTGCGACCGAGCTTTAACTTCATGGCTGATGTCTTGAGATGTTGCTTCAATATATCCACATAATTTTCCTTCCTCATGATGCCATCTATTTTGTGAAGTGCACCAGTCCCTCCTGCAGTAAAGCACCCCCACAACATGATGCTGCCACCCCCATGCTTCACGGTTTGGATGGTGTTCTTTGGCTTGCAAGCCTCACCCTTTTTCCTCCAAACATAACGATGGTCATTATGGCCAAACAGTTCAATTTTTGTTTCATCAGATGAGAGGACATGTTCTCTAAATAGTAAGATCGTTGTCCCCATGTGCACTTGCAAACTGTAGTCTGGCTTTTTATGGCAGTTTTGGAGCAGAGGCTTCTTCCTTGCTGAGCAGCCTTTCAGGTTATGTCGCTATAGGACTCGTTTTACTGTGGATATAGATACTTGTCTACCTGTTTCCTCCAGCATCTTCACAAGGTCCTTTGCTGTTGTTCTGGGATTGATTTGCCCTTTTTGCACCAAACTACGTTCATCGCTAGAAGACAGAATGCTTCTCCTTTCTGAGCGGTATGATGGCTGTGTGGTCCCATGGTGTTTATACTTGCGTACTATTGATTGTACAGATGAATGTGGTACCTGCGGGCATTTGGAAATTGCTCCCAAGGATGAACCAGACTTGTGGTGGTCCACAGTTGTTTTCTGAGGTCTTGGCTTATTTATTTTGATTTTCCCATGATGTCAAACAAAGAGGCACTTATTTAATTTTTTGGTGCAAATATTGTGCATTTTTTAGTCAAGAATATCAATAAGTTTTTCCAGATTACACCACATGACCTGAATAAAATTTGAATAATAATTAAATTAATAATAAAAGATTATTCTGCACTACTTATGCCAACATATCTTTTATCAAGAATTACAGCTTTTATTTGGATTTTTTGTTTACTGTCTCTGGACGGTTACACCACATGACATTTTTTATTTTAAGCACCAGAAAAAAAAAAGAAAAAAAAAAAATCAAAATTACTTTGAACTCAGTTATTGACAACTTTGACCCTTTAATGAACTCTAACACTGTGTTAAAATTCTTTAAAAAAAAATTATTTCCAACTTTAAATGAGATTTTGAATTGCAGACTTTCAATTTTCAAAGTATATTTTACACCCACCAAATACATCATTTATTGGTCAATTTCCTTGCACCTTGAATACATGTGTACACAAAAGGATATATGTTTTTTATTTATTATATTTTTTACAAATATTGTGGATTTTTAAGTGAAGTTTTCTAAGGGTTACACCAAATGACCTGAACAAAATGTGAATAAAAATGTAATGAAATAATAATAAAAGATTATTCTGCACTACTCATGCCAACATATCTTTTATCAAGAATTACAGTTTTTATTTAGACACACACACACATATATATATATATATTTTAACAATATCCAGATGGTAACACCACATGACAATTTTTAATTTAAAGGGATAGTTCACTGAAAAATGAAGAATATCTCAGCTCTGTTGGTCCATACAATGCAAGTGAATGGTGACCAGACCTTTAGAGCTCCAAAAAGGAGATAAAGGCATAATAAAATTTATCCATTCGACTCTAGTGGTTTAATCAATGTCTTCTGAAGTGATCCTGATTTTTGGTGAGAACAGATCAAAATGTAACTCCTTTTCACTATAAATCCTGACATCAGCAGCCTAATTGGCGATCATGATTTCAAGCTCCGTTACACTTCCTATAGCGCCATCTAGGGCTCTGTGCATGCGCCAAGCACTAGGAAGTGTAATCGAGCTTGAAATCATGATCGTGCCTAGAGACTGCAATGACAAGGTGTAAAGTGAAAAGGAGTTACATTTTGGTCCGTTTTCACCAAAAACAAACTGGATTTCAATATCAGAAGACATTGATTTAACCACTAGAGTCTTATGGATTACTTTTATGCTGCCTTTATGTGCTTTGTGGAGCTTCAAAAGCCTGGTCACCATTCACTTGCATTGTATGGACCTACGGAGTCGAAAATATTCTTCTAAAAATCTTCATTTGTGTTCAGCAGAAGAAAGTTATACACATCTGGGATGGCATGAGGGTGAGAAAATGATAAGAGAACTATGTGATTATCTCAAATAAAGCAAAAAGCATCCAATTGCAAACACAAGCTGATCTTAAAAGTATTCAAATGCTTTCACCAAGTTCTTAAGAGTATCCCAGGCCAGTTATTCGCTCGCCAAAGACTGCAAATAACACCTAACCTACTTACACAATGGCTTATAGAATCACATATTCACATATTTATTGCAAAATGTGCATGTTAATTACCTGCAGCTTCAGTGTCCGCTCTCAAACAGCCTATTAAACACTACAGTTCCTCAAAAGATCATGTTGGACAAACATTTAAACATACAAAACTACTTGGTTTTGAGCTATTAATATAAACCTAAATGACTAAATAAATAAATAACCGAAGACTTTTGAATTTAACCGCATTTGTGAGCTTGGGAGGACCATGCGGCCAGACGGAAACGCACGTGGTAATACAGCCTCATCTGATTGATTAAAGCGCAGCCTCCGGTGTGTCACAGTGCAATTTGATTAGCCAGTTCACCAGCGAACGTACTACGGAGATACTCGTGAGACAAAAGTCAAACACAAACGCGTTTTGATTCATTTTGTTTTCGTTTAGACACACCACACACAAAAATGAGTTTGACGCTTCTAAACGAGGCGTTTGGATTTTTTTTTTTTTTTTTTTTTTTTTTTTTTTGCCTGCTTCTGCTTTTAAGCAGCTTGGAAAATTCCAGAAAATGATGTCTCATTTAGCTTCTGACAGGAGGTGTACTGAATTGGAGGTGTACCTGTGGATGTATTTTAAGGCTTACCTTCAAACTCAGTTCCTCTTTGTTTGACATCATGGGAAAATCTAAATAAATCAGCCAAGACATCAGAAAAAAAATTGTGACCTCCACAAATCTGGTTCATCCTTGGGAGCAATTTCCAAATGCCCGAAGGTACCACATTCATCTGTACAATCAATAGTATTCAAGTATAAACATCATGGGACCATGCAGCCATCATACCGCTCAGAAAGGAGAAGCATTCTGTCTTCTAGAGATGAACGTAGTTTGGTGCAAAAAGGGCAAATCAATCCCAGAACAACAGCAAAGGACCTTGTGAAGATGCTGGAGGAAACAAGTAGACAAGTATCTATATCCACAGTAAAACGAGTCCTATAGTGACATAACCTGAAAGGCTGCTCAGCAAGGAAGAAGCCTCTGCTCCAAAACTGCCATAAAAAGCCAGACTACAGTTTGCAAGTGCACATGGGTACAACGATCTTACTATTTGGAGAAATGTCCTCTGGTCTGATGAAACAAAAATTGAACTGTTTGGCCATAATGACCATCGTTATGTTTGGAGAAAAAAGGGTGAGGCTTGCAAGCCGAAGAACACCATCCAAACCGTGAAGCATGGGGGTGGCAGCATCATGTTGTTGGGTGCTCTGCTGCAGGAGGGACTGGTGCACTTCACAAAATAGATGGCATCATGAGGAAGGAAAATTATGTGGATATATTTAAGCAACATCTCAAGACATCAGCCATGACGTTAAAGCTCGGTCGCAAATGGGTCTTCCAAGTGGACAATGATCCCAAGCATACCTCCAAAACTGTGGCAAAATAGCTTAAGGACAACAAAGTCAAGGTATTGGAGTGGCCATCACAAAGCCCTGACCTCAATCTGATAGACAATTTGTGGGCAGAACTGAAAAAGCATGTGCGAGCAAGGAGGCCTACAAACCTGACTCAGTTACACCAGTTCTGTCTGGAGGAATGGGCCAAAATTCCAGCAACTTATTGTGAGAAGCTTGTGGAAGGATACCCAAAACGTTTGACCCAAGTTAAACAATTTAAAGGCAATGCTACCAAATACTAACAAAGTGTATGTAAACCTCTGACCCACTGGGAATGTGATGAAAGAAATAAAAGCTGAAATCATTCTCTCTGTTATTATTCTGACATTTCACATTCTTAAAATAAAATAGTGATCCTAACTGACCTAAGACAGGGAATGTTTTCTACGATTAAATGTCAGGAATTGTGAAAAACTGAGTTTAAATGTATTTGGCTAAGGTGTATGTAAACTTCTAACTTTTATATATATATATATATATATATATATATATATATAATTTATATATAAAACAGGCATTATTATAAAACATGTGAAAGATATATTTATAATAATAATAATAATAATGAATTGGCTCAGGAAAGACCCCATTATTACCATTTAGTCGAATCTTTTTATATGAGTTCCACGGTCTTTTTATGGAAATAACCTATTCATGACGTCAACGCGAACTCACTCTCTGATTGGCGGAGCCGCGTGCCTGCAGAGTGTTGTTTACCATCTGATCGCAGATCTGTAGCTGCACGTAGAGCTCGAACAACCGCAACAGGAGAAAGGTTGTGGCCGAAAATAGCTTTTTTTATTTACCAATTTTCTCGACTACGTGGGTCAAATCGCTCTTAACTGTTGTAGAAACTCTCTATGCACTTAATCCGATTCACTGGAGCAGGTCAGTCATGTTTAAGGGTCTTTTTTCGTGTTGTTTTGAACAAAGGAATCTGCCAAAGCTAGTTGAGTTCAGCTGTACTTGAACTAATTGATACCAAAAACTCACTTATACTCTTATTTCACCGTGTACCACTGTTTAAACAGATTTGTTTGGTGTATTTCTTTCAGCTCATGCTAAAATATCAATATGAAAACTGAGGTCTCGACTGCTGCTAACTTTGTCACTCGTCTATTGAGAGGAACAAGACTGCTTTCAGAAGAACAGCTGCAACAATTCAGATTCTCTTTGGAAGAAGCTTTGGGGGGTAAGATGGGATCAAACACGATTTGTTCCAGCGTTCAGAAGTGAATTTAAGTATACATCATCGTCCAAAATATGTATTGCATAGTGAAAATGTGTCTACATTTGTTATTTTGAACAAAGCCACTGAAGATTATATTCAGGCAGTTTATTGCAGCACCAAAGTCCATTCTCGAAAATTTGATCATCATCCTCCATGAAGGAAAACAAATCAAGGGCACAAACTTTTGGCAAGGAAAGCTACATGCCATTGACAACAATAAGGCCATGTTTGGGCCCCCCCAAATTTTTTGCATCAGTGTTCAAGCAAAATGGGATTTTCAATGATCCATTCTTAAAAATACAACATATGAATAACCTTATATGTTTACATTTTATATTTAACAAGAAAATGCATGTCATATTTTTCACAGGTCTTTACCATAAATGATACACATTTTATTTGCAGTGTTGTCTGATTTTCTTTCTTCGTTCATTGCAGATCATTACCAGCATCACTGGTTCCCAAATGCTCCTTGCAAAGGTTCCGGTTACAGGTGCATCCGGATCAACCATAAGATGGACCCTTTGATAGGCAAAGCCGCCTGCACAATTGGAATCACAAAGGAACGGCTCTTCAAACTACTGCCAAGTGAGCTCACCATGTGGGTTGACCCCTACGAAGTGTCCTACCGGATAGGAGAGGACGGATCCATTTGTGTCCTCTACGAGTCTGCACCTCCGGACAAGAATCAGACACCAGCAGACAGCTGCAAAGAGGAACTGAGAATCGGACAGCCGAGTCCGTCCAAACCGTTTGGCATGATGACTTGTTCTAGCTGAAGAATCAGTCTAATTAGCTGCTTGTGGGCATAGTCAATAAACGCATTGCTCACATTTGATTTGCTTTTTATTTTATTGTTTTAATCAGTGGTGAAGTTTTCATTTTTATCAAACTCATGGTGAAAACAGATGTATTTTTATTAAATGTATGTTTTAAGCTCCCTGTACAGTCATGTTGAATATGTGTTTTTAAAATTTCTATTAAAAGGTTTTCTATGAATTTCTAGAAGAATTACGTATTTTGTGGTTATTCCATCCAAATATATTAGTTACATGGCTACTCAAAACATAAGACATACATAGAGCATTTTGTATAGTTTATGTTTTGATAAGCCTTCTCATAGTTTTAATGCTTTATTAGGAAACAAACATACAAAAGGGGATTCGTTAAATAAACAGCTCATAAGAGTTACACATAGTTAAAGCTTCTTATTTGTAAAACTAGCTGAATTTCAGGTTTAAAAATTAAAAACAATTGACCCTTTCCAGACTTTGATTTATATAGTCTATATGGAATTTGCAACCAATTAACCAAAAAGTATTTATTGTGCTGATACATATAATTCTAGTAGCTAAACAATACCTCTTCAAAGGAAATTTAGATATTTAATAATTACAGTGATATCTATATCTAACTGCATATATCTACAGATATCTATGGATGATCTGTATGCTATTTCTTCTCTTTCGTTTAATAAAATATTTTTGGGGTACATTCCAAATGTATTTTTTCATAAAAGATGATTATCGAGTATTGCAATAAATAATTAGTTCAAAGTTTTCTAATTCTTTGTCAGTACACAGAACTACCGCAATTTATGTATATTTATTTATTATATATACTGTATATATTTTTTAAATGTGTGTATATTAATAATGAAAAAATAGTATATACTTAAAAATATATATTTATTTTGTATTTTATAGACAGTATATAATTTGTGTTTAAATTATATGTATAATTAAGCATTTATATATATATATATATTGTATAATGTTTTATATATATATATATATATATATATATATATATATATATATATATATAAAACAAAAAAAGAAATATATATTTGAAATTATATTCTATTTTTCATATATATACAGTATATATATATATATATATATATTTGTGTTTATGCTATTTGTATAATTATGCAACACAGCCTTTTATTTTCTCTAGTTTTTCTTTTTTCTCCAAACAAATTATGTGCAAACCCCCAAAAATAAAAATAATATTGCAACAAACAATTAGTTCAAAGTTTTCTAATTCTTTGCCAATACACAAACAAAAAACCGCAGTTTATGTATATTTATATTTTAAAGTGTGTATATTAATGAAAAATAGTACATAAATTAAAATCTATATACATTTTTAATAATGTAAATAATTAAAAATATATATTTATTTTATTTTATATATATATATATATATATATATATATATATATATATATATATAATTTTTTTGTGTTTATATTATTTGTAGAATTATGCATAAACTCCACTGATACACCTTTGAGTTTTTCCTTTTTCTCCAAGCAAACCACAAAAAAAGAGAAGATAAACAGTAATCATGCATCCATGACATTTTTTTATAGATATTTTCAGCTGCAATCAAGGTGGCGACTATTTGATTGCCACGTTCAACATCCAATCAACAGGCGCACGTTTCAACGACTCACACAGCCAATTAAAACAGATCCCACGCGTCTGGCCAATGAGAGCGCACAGGAGGCGTGTCTTGGAGAAAGCGGTAGTAGCGCGACACCCGTTGGTGTGTCAGAAGTTTTACGCCTGACCCCGGTTATCTCGCGACGGAGGACAAAATCTGCGCGGAACCCCGTCAGTTTACGCTTCTGGGTAATGGAACTGGATAAAATGGACGAAAATGACTGGAAATATCACGGGGAAGGCAACAAGAGTTTGGTTGTGTCTCATTCGCAGGTGAGTGGTGAATAGTTACTAGCTCTTAGCATAGCCAGAATTCATATGAACTCAATCAAATCTGATTATTAAGAAATCCAATCAAACTTTTTGGAAAGGACTTGGACGAAGTCTAGACGCTATATATCCCTTTTAGACCCACACAAACCCTTTATTTGCCTTAAAAGTGTGCTGACAGGGGTTTAAAGCTAACAGCCACCTAGCTGGGGCTAAACCATCATTAATAAAGTGAATGTTTTACATGTTTCTTTACTCTGCCACACCCATTGTATGGACTTTAAACTTCCTTTTCTCCTCCAGGATTGCAGTGTCATTAGGTATATATTGTTCAATTTGTGCTGTGCTCATTGTATAAAGCCATATAAGTCTTGATCATTTGAATGAATGGTCAATAGTGATGTATAAGTCTGTGGGAGGTTCTCATTTGGGTTTCCATAGAAAACCAGAAAACCAGGGCCGTCCCGTCCTATAAGCGAAACAGGCGGCTGCCTAGGGCCCGACCTGACTTGGGGAGGGGGGGGCGGGGCCGCGAGGCGCGAACAAGTGCAAACTTTATGAACAAGTCATAAGATTAATTAATTTCGATGACTTTTATTTTGAAATTTTCCACAGTTCAATGGTTTCTGTCCCGCACACGTTCAGGAGAGCGTGGAACACGTGTGCACCTGATCATTTAACATACAAATCACAATGATGGTGAAAACTAAAAATGAGCTCTGAATAATCACGAAAAGACAAATAACAGAAATTTACAACAAATAAAATGACAGCATTATATCTAAAATCGCCAAGAAGTAAAGCTAAGCGGTAAACACTAATCTGCATAATTTATTCATAATGCAAATCATCGCCGGGAACCGGAGCACGGCTTCTTTTCACAGTATTATTAGATACAGATCGCACACCTTGCTGAATAATGCGCACGCCTGATAGAAACACAGGAAATAAGTTATGAAAAATATTGCTTTGAGGCTATTTGAGGCTTATTTTGTGTAAAGGATAGCAGAAACAGCGCTTGTTAAATCATTAGGGCTTTTCACGTTTTCTCAAGAATAATCTGCTAGGGAAGGAATTAAAACACTGCCGATATAAAGGTGCAAAAACTCCAATAGAGTGAAAATATGAGCAGTTAATCTGGAAAATAACCAAACTACCCTATCTGCAAAGATCTCTGCTCTCTACAAGGTATGTTTTTATTCTTTACATTTGTTTACAAATATATAATATATAAATATATTTCGAGGTGTTGTGTTTATAGGCCTTATTTGAAATATGTAATTGTATTTATACATAATTCCCCCCCCCCCCACACACACATTGCTGTAGTTACCTGATTTTTACTGATGTTTTAACATTTATTCACTTTTAAACACATTCTGGCCAACTTTTAGTTAACTACATTAGTTAACATGAACAAACAATGAACAATACTTAATAATCTTGGTTAATGTTCATTTCGACATATACTAGTCCATTTTTACATTGACAGTTGTATAAGTTAACACTATGTGAACTAACATGAATAAACAATTGTATTTTTATAAATTGACATTAGTCAAGATTAATAAACGTTAATGATACCTAATGCAAACCTTGTTGTAAAATGTTACCCAGTAATTATCTTGCAGTTTCCATAACCTCATATTAACTGAGACACTGGTTTATTTGTACTTCTAGAAAAAAAATGCGATCAAAATAAGGCGATAAAATGGCGACTTCTCACAGCACGTAAAATACACATATTCCCTTACGCATGCATGTGCATTTTAACCTAAGATAAAAAAAAAATGCTATTGGACGTGTTATTTGTCATCTACCGAGCTATACAGAATAGTGCTTCTTTTTTAGTGCTTTCTATCTAAAAAAAATTCACTCATCACGTTTAAAGTTATGACAGTTTTCTCACCGGGGGGCCCATTTTCATGATTTCACCTATGGCCCCACAAACCCACGGGCCGGCCCTGTAGGGAACCATGTGAGATAAGATAATATACACTTAATAGATGCCCCCTTGAAGCTTCAGAGGACAAGTTGGAAACCTTTAACGCCACAGATTATGATTCTTGTATTTAGACTCGTTTTACACCTTGACGATCGGTATGAAAATACAGGATGCTGGTGTCTTTAAATATTTGCATGGTCATAAAAGACCTGGAAATGGCAAGGAGTTGTAGAAAAGTCATGGGAATTTCTATAGTGAAAGTACGGTAGTTATGCTGTAAAGTATTTAATTCGGCTAGATATTGTTTCTGTGTTAGTGTTGAGCGAAACTCGCTCACAAGCCGTGTCCAATTTGTGAGTGAATCGTTCGTTGAGTTATTTTCAACGAATCGGTCGAACCGGTCTAACACGAATCGGTTTAAATAATTTATTAGCGAATACTAAATCGCTAATGCTTATAATGCATAACACTTTAGCCATGTATTATTGAATAATAAATTAGCGGTTTTCTTCATGAATAATAAATTGCAGATTTATTAACAAATAATAAATTAGCGGTTTTCTTCGTGAATAATAAATTCGCATTTTTTAAATACATTATCATAAATAATACATTTATTAGCATCTTAATCTAAATTATTAAAATATATATATATCCAGTAACCACAAATGATTGAAAAAGTCATGCAAATTCATTGGTCAAAATGTGTTGGAACCCTGTATATATTGAACTTATTTTTATATATAAGTAATTGTTTTCTGGGATACTGTTCAATAAAAAAACGTATTTTTATTTTGCTAGCTTAATGGCATTGAGCATTATAGTTATTTTAAGATATTTAAAAAGACCATTACAAGAAATCTGTGTAAACTATTAGGCCTGAAATTGTTAAATAAATCTGTTTATGTTGTATAATTAAAGTCTTCAAATAAAATGAAAATAATTTATATACATTTTTGCTATCAGAATAAAAATAATATACAGTAGGTGAATATCAGATAGGATTGCAATAACAAGTCCTTTTTTTGGTTAAAATCAAGGATACTTTATTGAGAGGAAGAACGTCACCTCCAGCTCATTTGTGATTGTACCAGCAGCAGGACAAAATATGCATAATAATCAGCTGGCGGAACAAATGTTCATGGTCATAAATGGACTGCATTTGTATTACAGATTATGACACTGTGTGTATCCAACCACAAGAAGCTTCTGAGACAACAGCGTTGACCAATATGTTGATGTAATCATGTCAAACTGGGTGTGGAAAATAAGTGAAGCTTTCATGCTATTTTCCAACCAGTTCAGGAGTCTGCCAGGGCTTGTCTATCTCTGTTTCTAGTATTATATTTCAAATTGTACCCCATAATAAATAAATAAAAAAAGAACTAGAAATAATTTTTTTTTAGCAAAAAATATGAAAATGTTAAATATATTTTATATATAACATTTTCATATTTTTTGCTAAATAACATTTCTTTCTAGTTCTTTTTTTTATTTTTTATTTTTAATAAATTAAAAAGAAAGAAAAAAATTATTATAGGACCAGTAGCTGGTTTACCATCGAAACATATAGCATTTTTTAAGTGCATTTCTAAAAATAATATAGTTAAGTTGATTGTTAGTGTTTTCAATTAATAAAAAATATTATTCATTTTAATTTATTTTATTTTTAATAAACATAATTATTCTTCATTACTTAAATTTTTTTAACTTAACTTTATATATAGTTTAGTACATTTTTAAAGAAAGTAATGAAGAAATAATTGTTGTTAATTTTTAAAGTGTTTTTAATTAATTAAAAATATTATCATTTTGTTTTTAAAGAAAAATAAATTTTCTTCATTTAATTATTTTACTTAACTTTATATAGTTTAGTTTTTGTTTTTTTAAGAAAGTAATGAAGAAAAAAATATTGTATTTTTTATAGTTAAGTTAATTTTTTGTGTTTTTAATTCATTAAAATATTATTTTTTGAAAGATTTTTTTTTCTCTTCATTTTAATATTTTACTTAACTTTATATAGTTAAGTAGATTTTTAAAGTGTTTTTAATTCATTAAAAATATTAATTTAAATTTTTATTAAATTATTGTCTGGACAGGATTATTTTAATTACTGTAGTACAATTATTGCCATTTACTATATTTAAAATAAACCACACAGTGCCTAATTGTCATGAAAATAATGTTGTAATAAAACATTCTAATGGTCCAAAAATGCTTCATTTTCTTTATGCAAATATAATTTCTTATCTTTTGAATTTTGGGGTGAAATATGACCAAGACATTTTACGTTTGAAGATTAGTCAGTTTGAAGTAGGATTAAGCAAGTCTTGCAAGTTAAGCAAGTATGTTTTATATTTAACTATTTTGCGTTTAAAAGCCCATTAGTTCTATCAGTCAATAAAACAAACCACCAGTAGTAGTTTATCATCATTACAATGAGGTCACTCTCACCTTTGTGAACCTTTTCATGTCAAACCGCATTCTTGGAAAAACTTTGTTTCTTCAGCTCACAGCTGAGTGTTTGTTGTCCACACAAAGTGCCCAGTTCAGTCATCAACAAAACTGTTTGAGGAATCCCCTTTTAGCAAAACAGTAAGTGGGTCATGATTACGGTAAAATCTGAAGATGAAATCTCGGTCACTACTGGTGCTCACAAGAGATTTCCTCCTGTATTTTCACAGTACAAAGGTCTAAATAAGCCTGTGTGAAACGATTTTTAGTTTCTTTACAAACATGTAACTTCCCGTTACAGCATTGCCGAGTTCTGCGTCTGTTGAAGTTTCCTTCTGAAGATTCCGCGCATACACGACAGGTACAACTTCCCAAAATCTACTTCACGGTATTGCTTCCCAAACTCCTCAGATATGCAATACATAATGGCATTGTTGCCTTTTCTTTTAGTGGATAATTAAAACAAATTTGTTTGTAAACTGTTGCATTCAGTTCAATGCAACATTGGGCCAGAACAAATTCTGGTGTAATTGTACATAAAACAATGCTAATGTAAATTGTTGCATTCAGTTCACACACACACAAAAAAAAAATCATTTTAAGATTTACGCATTTTTTTTTAAATAACAAAATTCCATCAAATTAAATTGAGGAATCTTTCACCAAATAAAATACAAAAATATGTATTATATAAATATACTATTATATGAAATATACTAAATATAAATATTCTATACTATTAACATTTTATTAATTTAATTATTTTTCCAAAGTACAATTTAATTTAATGAAATTTTGTTATGAAATTAAAATGCGTAAATCTTAAAAATAGGCTAAAATATTTTTTTGAGTGTTCACTGAAACAATTTACATACAAATGTATTTATGAATGCTTATTGCTTATTTTCCATGAATGAGGCCTAATGTGTAACATCAAATTTAATGTGACATTTGCACAATATTGTTTTGCACTGTTTTGTTTGGAATATTTGCATTGTCACGCTGTATAGTATAGGATAATTTTCCTACCTCTATTTTTCCAGACTGCAGAACAAGCTTTTCTGCACATCCTCAACATTGTGGATTATAGCAAATATGTCATGAAGCCTTTGCTTGGGGAGAAATACGTTCACAGTGGAGTAAGTACAAGTTTAACGTCTTTGTTCAAATGTTTGTATACGTTGTTGCATCATAATGCTTAAACGCAAGGTGTGACCCAGTGAATATGGTGAAAATAATGGCTCGAATGTTCACAGGAGGTCGTCAAGCTACCATTGGATTTTGTGAGACAGCTGTCACTGAAAGTCCAGCAAGAACGACCTGGTATGAATGACCAAACTTTACATGTTTTATTTTATATTAGGCCTTTTAAAACTTGGGTTAATCTCACGAACCCTGTCAAGAACACGTACAGGTCATATTTCTCCTCAAAATCAAAAGAAAGGAAACTTTTAATTTTGATGAAAGAAAATAAATCCCATAAGTACTATTACGATTTTTTGTGTGTTGTTTTAGTGAAAATTTTAGCGCATAACCCACTTGGGCTGGGCGATATGATGATATATATCGTTGGAATGATATAAAGTGTCAATCAACAGAGATTTTGTTATATTGTGTATATCGCGATATGTAAATATCTATGTGCGTGGCGTGTGCGTATCTTCCATTGGGCAGGGCTTCACGTGAGACTGAGAGAATTTAAGAAACATGGATTTTCCAGCATTTAAAATTTCAGTGAAATTCTGCAAATTCAATGCAATCTCGCCAACAATCATGCCACGGTCCAAATCACTGAGAAAAATTTTTTTCCCCATTCTGATGGTTGATGTGAACATTAACTGAAGCTCCTGACCCATATATGCATGATTTTATGCATTGCACTGCTGCTATGCACTGCACTGCTGCCACACGATTGTCTGATTAGATAATCGCATGGATGATTGTTGATGCCAGATGGGCGGGTTTGAGTATTTTTGTAACTGCTGATCTCCTGGGATTTTCACACACAACAGTCTCTAGAATTTACTCTGAATGGTGCCAAAAACAAAAATCATCCAGTGAGCGGCAGTTCTGTGGACGGAAACACCTTGTTGATGAGAGAGGTCAACAGAGAATGGCCAGACTGGTTTGAACTGACAAAGTCTACGGTAACTCGGATAACCACTCTGTACAATTGTGGTAAGAAGAATATCATGTCAGAATACTATTCTGAGATGCGGGTTAACGCTGTTTTGGTGGCACGAGGGGGACCTACACAATATTAGGCAGGTGGTTTAAATGTTGTGGCTGATCGGTGTATTTAAATAAATATATTTATTCTCTTTTGATTTTGGAGTGAAATGTGTCTTGGACGTTTTGTGAGATTCACTCTCTTAGAGGTTCAGTATGCAGTCACTTCCTTAGACAGGTTTTGACGTAGCATAACATTGTTGTGATCTTTCTCTCTTGCAGAACTACGCTGTGACAAGGTCATGGACACGTTTAGTGGGTATGGCTTATGTCTTCCCAACCTCACCCAGCTCCACCACCACCTCACTGACCACAGACCGCCTATTTGCGTCGAGATTAAGGTGAACTTTGCTTCTAACCCAAACAACTCCCTGTTCAGTTCCACACAGGTGTTATTCTATCCATCAAAACTACAGTACTGAGTGAGATGGTGTTGACTTTTAGTGTCTCATGTCTCACTCAGCACGTCGGTCATTGAACTTACTGACATTGTTGATGGTTTAGTCTTCATGGAGTTAGGGTGTTGTCTTTATGTTGGCTTAATGACGGTTGTTAAACTGGAACCTTTGAAGTTCCCATATCTTCAATTTTAGGAACTCAACTTGGGCTATTTTAAAACAAATAGTTTAAGCAAAATGACCACAGTAGGGGAACTAAACCACAGTTGCTGAATGACTCATTGCCTCTGTTTGTGGAATTCAATCACATGGTGGTGTAAATCCAATCTGAAAGACTTGTTTGTGTGTGCTAATAAACACAACTAACCCTTTTTTGCATATAGCATGCATATTTCAGCTCAATATTTAACTGAAAAGTCAATAAAAAATCAATACTGACCCAATTTACTTTCTTAATACTGGTCTTATCGTGCAGGATTTGTTTTTGTCATCTTTTATTGACATGTAATAACTTGCTCTGCTCCTGAAATGACTTTCCTTTTCGGTTGATGTCACTGAGGCCACGGTGGATATTTGATAATGTTCACCAATCGCTAAAAAGCTATTTAAGCATTATTTGAGCAAACTCCCATTCAGATCTGGTTTTATTCTGGTATTGAATGCCCACTTTTCACAAT
The DNA here is from genome assembly GCF_019703515.2 of Myxocyprinus asiaticus. Taxonomy (NCBI): domain Eukaryota; kingdom Metazoa; phylum Chordata; class Actinopteri; order Cypriniformes; family Catostomidae; genus Myxocyprinus; species Myxocyprinus asiaticus. The sequence goes on along the minus strand of NC_059392.1, from coordinate 3,986,766 downwards.
CCAATCAGTTTAACAATGCATAAAATAAGTTCCCATCTAAAAAAAATAAATAAATCTTGTTTTGCCTTGAAATACGTAAAATTTAAAGGAGCAAGAACAATGACTTAAGTACCATATTTGATATACTGTATATATCTCGATTAATTTTTAATCTAATTAATTATATGGTATGCCGATTAATCGCAATTAATCACATACATAATTATTTGCTGAGAAAGCCCCTCAAATAACAATAATTCAATATATAATGATTTAATAATCATAAATAGTTATATTTAAATAATTATAAATTATATATATATATATATATATATATATATATATATATATATATATATATATATATATATATATATATATATATTATTTTATTTTTATATATATAATAATACAGAAAATTAAAATGCATTACATTATTTAGGCACACAAGTTAAGCATTAAAAAGTGGCTTTAGAATGCAATATATTATTTATTTGCATATTACTGAACATAAGGTTATCATTGGCCTACAGTTCACAACAATCCATTTTGCAATTGAATTCGTCAATCAGTCCGAAATGTATTATAAGGGCTTGTCTAACGCCGGGTTCACACATCCTTCGTGAGTGTGGCGTGAGCGGGGCGGTCGCGTTGGACGTCCACATTGGCCGCGTCTCTTCTGCAAGTAACAGAACCGCCTCTGCGCAAGAAACAAAGTTATCTATGGGGTCCTACACCAAATGTTTTCTTTAATAAGGTCGTAATAAGCTGCGGTTATTGCTGCTTCAAGGACAACAGCGGGCTGTCACGTGCACTTCATCTTTATCAGCACACTTGGTTGTGATTGGTTAATGTTGTGTCTAAACTGTTCACCTATATACACAGAATGGCAAAAGGTCCGGCAGTTTATTAATTCTTTACTTTATTTATTTTATTGAGTTTACTTGCATGCAGACATATAAATTGTAGTGTGCTACAGGTTCGGTTTGAATAATTTTGATTTGCTTTTGTGTCTTTTCAATAATCTCCTGATTATTGTTGTGTTGTACTACACCCAGAGCCGCTGAGCTCAGCGTGAGCCGCGTGACAATAACAGGCTCAACGGCAAAACTATCTGCTCACTGTCGTGTCTGGGACACTTCACCTCGCGACTCACGCTTAAAGTGTAAACGGTGTCATCTGTTAATATGGGCGCCAAAACGAAAATGCGCTGCTTAGGAGGATGTGTGAACCCGGCGTAAGTGTGGTTTGTTCTCTGTCTGAGCTGCGCGTTGTTTATACAGCGAGTTTCACTTACTGCCCCCTGGAGAAAATAGGTGGTACTCCATGCTTGAATTGCTTATATGGAAGGAATATTCCTTATTAAGGACCGGGGACACAATGTTTTTTTTTTATATGATTAATTGCACTGAATTAACGCATTCAATCGACTGCCCTACTATAAATATTCAGATTATAAATTGACATTTTTCAAAATAAGAACAAATCTAGAACTCAAAATACAAATCTCTCAAATTGAGATCTCAGAAATTCTGATCTTAAACAAACTAAACCAAAATTCATGTCCCACAGGGAAGAGTAGAGGATCTCAATAGTCAAACGTAGCATTTTGGTCAATCACAGAGCTACCAGAATTTTCTGCAGCAGTCCGATGTTAACATGAACTACAGTGAACAAAACTTTGATTTAACATTATTTATCATTTATTAATCTTTGCTAGGGCTGGGTAACAATATATAAATTTTCCGATGCATTGCGATGTTCAAACAAAGAATCTCGATATCGATTCTTAAATCTCATTATTGATCTTTCACTCTGTGGCAACCCTCTATAATGCAAGTAAATCACTTGCATGTGCGACCAAATCTCGCACTATGTGACTAAAAATGTCTGTGATTACCCACTAGCTAGTACATGTTCAGATTTCATTCACCAGTGATTGAGTAGTATAGTGGAGAAGTTATTAGCACAGAGGTTGAGAGTAGAAGTTTGGTTGAAATCGTGTGTTCAAAGACGAGATCCACGGATCCATCTGTTATTGAATAATGTCTCTTTTAATACCCTTTCTGTTCTTTACAGTCATTTGTTGATTAAAAACAACAAAGAAACATTTAATTCTAATCACACATAGATAATAGCGCTAAAGAAACCAAGCACGTCTTCTCTCGTTATATGCACTTACTGGCTGATGCCGCTAGTCTTAAAGAGACAGTACTGATTAAGCGCGTGTTCTACATATCAATGTAAATACTTGTAAATAGTACAAATGATGCAAGTAAATATATGCAACATAATATATGCAATTTCAAGACATTAATTGATGGAATAGACTGAATTTGAAACATTTTCAAAAGCTAAAGTGACCAATTTGATGAAAAACTAATGATAAAATATCATTTGAATTGCACTTTGATGGGTTGCCTAGAAGGTTCCTTCATAATTAAGAGCATTAGCTGAGAGAGAACATCTTTTATATTTAAGCAAAATGGACATTGTAACAGAAATGTACCCATATGAATCGATATCTAATTGAAATCGGAATCGAATCGGGAAGTCTGTATCAATACCCAGCCCTAATCTTGGCCAATGTTAATTTCTAAATATACTAATACATTTTAACATTAAAAGTTGTATTTGTTAACATTAGTTAATGCATTATGAATTAACAATAATATTTATAAATGAACATTGGCTCAATAATAACTAATATACAGTACTACATCGTGCCATGCCAGAGATATCTGGAAGCTTTGTGATTGGCCAAAATGTTCATTTCGACTATTCTGATAACCTTTTTTTTTTTTTTTTTTTTTAACCTGTGGAACACAGAAGCTTGAACTTTGGTCTAGTTCATTTCAAATCTGAATTTATGAGGTTTGAATTTGAGAGAATTGTATTTGGAGTTTGAATTTCCTCTTATTCTGAAAGTTTTGAACCTGTAATTTCATAATCGGAAAATTTATTGCTAATCCCGCCGCTAAAACGTTAAAAACAAAACATCTGTTTAATAATAGAAATTTATCAAATATGCCAGAAAAATCTCCAGTGTTGTGTCTAGAATTCAAATGAACAAAATGTAGTCAAGTCATTGTTTAAGCTTCATAATATTACGGAAGCAAATTGGGTTGCGAATGTTGACTTTAAGCTGCAATTAAATGATTCATTCTTTTTACTTTCCAGCCAAAATGTGGATTTCTACCCTGTTCAAGACACATTACCAAGGAATGCAAGAGCAAAGTATGCAGATTCTGCATGTATCAGCATTTCAAGGCAAGTACTAATTGTTCAGAAATCATCTATTTTCACTTGGTCCAAATTCATTGTGGGTGAAGTAACTGATGATTTGACAACATTAAGCCAACTGGATTTCTAAATGCGATCTTTTGCTTTAACATAAACAGAAGAGAAAGTGGATGATGTGTTGTAGTATAAACATCCTGAGTTCTGTTTGTACTGTACGCTTAAGTGACTATCATTATCTGCCCTTTGGGGGTTTGACCGCAGAAGATGAGCTGGCATTTGGTGGATCAGTGGTGGGGTGAGCAGAGCCGACAACATGTTGATAGACCAATTCTTAAAGGAATAGTTCACCCGAAAATGAAAATTTTCCAAAGTAGCGTGTCTTCTTTTTATTGTCAAAGACACATTAGGAGAAGTATTTAAAGTAGGGATGCACCGATATGAACATTTTTGACCGATACCGATTAAAAAAAAAAAACAATTGGCCAATGCTGATATTTTGCCACTTACCTTATTTTGTCATCAGATTACTGTTCATTTTTAAAACATATTTCAAAGAGGTACAAAAGCTTTTTTTCTTACAATAAATAATTTCCTTTGAACAAGGATTGGGTCTGTTTTACACATGACAGGCCAAAAATTTTAAAGAGCACCACAATGAAAGATAAATAGAAGATAAAAAAAATACTGAAAAATAACAAAATATCAATTGATGTAGAAAAAAGTGTTATTTTGTACTTCTAAAACATTTTCTGCACTTGTGTTTTTGCAGTTCAAAACAACAGAACTCGCATTTTACATTTTTACTGTATATAATAGAACATCACAAATTCATATTATGCATATGTTGGGCAATTCCACGGAAATGACGACCACATCATGGAAAAATAAAAATTTACCAAAGGATCAAAACGGCCTTTTAAATTCTATCGTGATGTAATAGATAATGGAAAATGCCGTCCAGACCACTAGAGGGCGCCGCTTGCTTACACAATGCTGACTGAAGACCTGATTGCAGTCTATTTTTAAACGCAGTCTTTCAAAATTTTGTAATCGCGGAAGACCACATTGCGATTTCAGTCTTAATCAATCGTGCAGCCTTAATGGATACCATACCAATGTCTCAGAAGTCAAAGTTTGCTGGTTTCAAAGCGTTTTGGATGATTTTACCTCATCATGTACAGGTAAGTGCTGCTTTCACAAGTGACACATAACGACGGGTTTTCCTCATTAATGTGAGAACGAGAGAATAAAAATTAAATGTTACATGTTCTTAAGAGTGCCAACCCTTTGACATATTGTGGTTATTATTATTTCTGGATTGTCCCCTGAATTCAAAGAGTTTTTACAAAGTGTGGTGATAATTATAAATGAACCATCGGTTTTTCCTATTGCCATTTTCATGCTTAAAACCGATTTGTCGATGGTTTTAATTTGGTCAATAATTGCCCAATAAATATCGGCAGCTGATACATCGGTGCATCCCTAATTTAAAGTACTGTAAACTCATTTAAAAAATTTTTTTTAATCGAAACAAATTGCTCTGAATTTGCAAAAATCGTCCTTGAATCTAATTGACAAAATAGTAGAACTGTGAATCGAAGAGATCACACCACTACTTTCATTGTATTGAAACATTTTGGACATTCTGTGTCTGATAACATCAAGGTATATCAAGTAAATCTTTGATACCAGCCCAAACAACCCACTGATTTGTAAAGTGTACATCTAACAGCTTAAGTTGTCCTTTGCAGTTAGCTAATGGAAAATGGAAGCGACTCAGCAGATATTGCCCCCTGGATCTCTTTTCAGGGTGAGTCATCAGTTCAGTTTCTGAAAACTGATTTTTATCTTTTGCTGATGTAACGACCTTTAGCCAACATTGTTAACAATACTAATAGAAAGTTGCAAAGTAAAGATATTTACCCAGCCAGGTTACGTCACTGCCCTTTGTCAAAGCAAAGAATTTTCCTCTAGGAAAAGCCTATAATTAAAATCTTTGCGAAAGAGTGTGACTCGCCTTAAAATCTATAATGCTTTAAAAATGTTGTTCTGTTTCTTGGGTCACAGGAAAGCTAAAACAGATGATTCAACTGAGATTATCACTACATAGTGAGAAAACACCTTATTTTTGCAGTTTTGTTCGGTTCCAGAAATCACACATTTTACCTTTTAAAATTTTTAATCCTGGAGGATACAAACATTTGAGAGGCTGGAGAGTGAGTCTGTCAAATTTCGGAGACAACATTTGAAAAGGGGGGGGACTTTGTTTAGAAACTCTGGCATTAACTTGAAAACTTTATCTTCAAGTAGCATGCCGGCATTTTTTGAGAAGGCAGCTGACCTCGAGGCAAATGTTTTAATCTTTTCAATGTTTTTTTATGATTTATACATATGATTTATACAAGCTGTAAAAGCAATGTTTTGAGAAAAAAATATGTACATTTATTATTTGGGCCCTAACGTGTTGGAAAAGAGCAATAAACACAAATTCCGAGGTATCTTTAATTTATTAAATAATATGGGTTAAAATTATTTGGTATAATTTGTATTCCAGGAGCAAACAGCGAATGTATGTTGCAATGAAGAACTTGTTAGAGGAACCTCAAAACAACTTGAAAATCTTTAAGGTAAACATAAATGGCTTAACTTGTAAATGCTACACATTTTTTGCATGACTGAATTGATGGTTAATGGATTGTACATTGATTGTAAAGGGACCTTGAGCTTTTGGAATTTTACAATAAAAAGTATCACTTAAAAATGGGTTTCTAATTGATTTTGAACCATTTTGAACCATTGGTTCATTGGCAGTGCAGGATAGAAAGGTAGCTTGAATTTGTTGTCGCTCTTGTCTTTTTCAGGGTGGAGAGTTGATATATAGCTGTAAAGACGACGCCAAGCAGCAGCCCGACTTGAACGATCTCATTCAGCACCTTCGGCCTTATTTCCCTCACAGTAATGGCCACTATAACAGCCACCAGCCTGGCAAAGCTGTCCTCAACGAGTTCATCCAGGTGATCTGTTCCGCCCTGCTGAGCAGCGGGGACTCGAATCGCTCGGGAGAACCGAGAAAGATGCACCTGTCTGAGAGCAGACCGCACTGCGAGGCTAGTCCATTCCCTAGAGATCTGCTCCGCAACGGTGAGGCTTTTATCAGCGACCGCTAAATATCTTCTCAATGTAAAACTTTTTGCATTGTTGTTAGACATTTGCTCTATCCAGGTATTATAGACGTCTTTGGTATCCAGATACTTTTGGCCATGTAGTATACATCAACTGGCCTCCTTTGTTGTTACGTAACGCTTAATACCACTTGCGAATGGCAGTGGAAGTCACTTGAACTGGAGCGAAAACTGCCATGGTGTAGAACAGGAAAATAGTGTAGTATTGACTGAATTTCACCTGACATGTTAAAAATGGGGGCGTGTAAAGGACCAGATTATTGCTGTTTAGATAGGATAGTCATAAATCTGTTGTGTAAGACTGGAGATCTCATATATATATGTGTTTCACAGGTAACCACGGTCTCCCTAAAGACAGTGTT